>NC_083560.1:21192054-21298337 GCF_019925205.1 Metopolophium dirhodum
TAGCCTTTTTTATTCATTTTAAATATAAATAATTATCAAATAAACAAATTAATTGAACATACCATACATTAACAGTCGATTAGAAACTCAAAAATAAATACTGTATTCACTTTAAAAAATTATGGCTATCATTTATTTATTATTTTAATTAAAATAAATATCACAACTAAGTTTTCACATACGTTATCAAAATGGATAGGTTATTGACCGACTACAAAACACCGACCGTAGAAGACTCGCCTTTTGAACGTGCAATATAAAATGCGTTTTTCTCAAAAATAGGCACAAATAATTGAAACGCGACACACTCACACTAAACCGGTCAAAATGCGCGTTCCTTCGTATGACGCACTTTAATCAATTGCAACCAAACTTTTTTAATTACAAAACAAAACCGATCTATTGTTCAATCTTTATTAATAATTATTATCATAACAAAATGGTTTTATTTTTTTCTTTCTATATATTTTTAAATTTTTATCATTGGGCCCCCCATTATGGGTTGGGGCCCTGGGCCCGTGTGTTTAAACACACGCAACACACCCGGTTATTTCGGCACTGACAATACAATTATGATAATTATGTATTTGACCTAAAAGCGTTCAATGCAAGAAGCACATCAAATCACTAGGGATAACCTAATTATTAAGAAAAAGGAAACAAACAAAACTATAATATGACAGGACCGTAAATGCCATTGACATATATGTAGGCGACAAAGTTCTCATTAAGGAACACAATAAGAAAACTTCACTAAGTCTTAATTGGCAGGGGGCCATACGAAGTAATTTTTGGTTCACGATAACGAAAATATAACAATCCAAAAAGGTAATCGCGAGTATCGCATACATAAAAATAACGTTAAGCTTTATTATGACGATGACACAAGCGAATAAATAAAAAAGAAACAACGTAAACGTATTTTATTATTCATACGACAAACATATAACTATATTTAGTAAACTGGTTATTTAAATTATTATATTATATTACGGGATTTACGGAATGTTATAACCATTTTATTATCGTTTTTTTTTATATATATATTAATATTATTCTACTATTTTATTATTTTACAAACATATAATCATATTACCTTTTATTAATATTTTCCTAAGCATTGGAACGGGTATATCAAATACTATTAATTTACACTTTTACCATAAAAAACTATAATATGACATTTGCAGTAAATGATAAATTTAATGTGTCTAAAGATCAACAATTAAGAAACCACTTAATGAAACATTTTGTGCTCATTATTTACTAATTACGAAACACATGATAGTGTTGATAGTGCATCACAAGTTTGATATCTCCATACAAACTTTTAGAACACGTAAAAGACATTAAAGTTTCATTGCCAGGGGGGACAGATTTACCAACTGACCTAGAGATAACAAACATTTACGAATTGGTAAACCCTCAGACCTCACTATTATTATGCTGATGACAACCTAGTGTTTATAATAACTTTGCCGTTAATTTATCAAAATTATTTTATTTTATATAATTTAATACCGTGCCAGTATGCATTAGAACTGATTGTATTTATGTAAAACATAGTAATAAGTACCTAGCTATAAGTAAAAGGCTGCATACGAATTGCTTCCCAGAATCCAAAAAATATTATAAATTTTTAACTTTTATGGCTAAGGATTGAAAATTTAAAACAAGGCTCCACGTAAATAGGTTATATATAAATTACTTTATTCACAATAATATCATCAAATATACTTGTAAAATCATAGGCTGACTGACCGTTTTCGCTCAAAATCGTTTTTTCTTATACAATGATATTATATCATTGAATTCAAATTTAACACCATCCATTACAGTGACCCACTTGTAACCTACTGTACAGCAGAGTAACATACACTTATTCACCGTTTTTCTTTTTAAATCAAAGATTTAAAAATTTGATACAAGATTCCTCAAAAGTTTGTCTATCCTTATCAAATAAAAATGTCTACAAGCAAGTCAAATTAAATTTTTATGAGCGTTGGAAATTGATATTTTTACATCAATGTATTGATATTCAATCGATTTCTCATGGTTTTTTTAATTTATTATAACTAAAAAACGAATGACTATAGATAATTGAAAATTTCACTGAATGTTTATATTAACATTATCTATACACCATATAACTGTAGATATATGAAAAATTTACTGTATGTTTATATAAACATAAACCGTACCACTCAAAAAAGGTCGCATCGCGTCAGCGTAAGAACTGCCCCGGTGTCGATGCTAGTGGGAAAAGAGTCGTTGTGAGTACTCTGGATAACGGATCCTTCAATCTCATCTCGCGGGCGACGAGGACAGCCCCACTGAAAATCCGACCTAGCTTACGCCCGAACGGTAACAGTGCCCGTCGAGCTGTGTGGCGTGCGTCCGGCGACGCGCGCGTGTACCTCGCGTGCTCGCGCTCGCCGGCCGCGCGTTCGCGACATATGTGGATGGCCTCGCGAGGGCTGTCGGGAGTAGCGCCTTAGTAGAAGGGGAGTTACTTGGACTGGGTCGAATCCAGCGCTCGCCGACGCGGTTATACGAAACCCACCGATCTATCCTCGTACGAGAGCAGCCGGCGGGGGATCGTCAGCCTGGCGCCAGGGCGCCCTGACGTAACCCCGTCGGAGGGATGTTTCCGCGTCACCCAAAGGCGTGAAGGAGCCGCCCTCGCGACATATGGCTAAAGGTGTAAAAACCGCCGAGGGAATGGTGTTATAACTTTCCGTCACACAGTGGTTAGAAATGTATGTTTATATATTCATTTTTTTATGCACCATGACATTTTGAAAAATATTTTGACTCGATTTGGGCTGTTTACGGACATTGTCAGTTTTCAATGATTTTAGTTTTCTTTTTCGTAAATATTAATTAAATTGTATATTTAAATAATTAACTAAACTTATTAGATCGGTGTTTTAATTAACTTAACTTTAACTTAAATCATTTTCCAATTCATTAATTAAAACCAAGTCATAGTTTTCTTTATTTTCCCAATCAACTCAATACAATTTTATTTATTGGGTAAAATATCGTGATATATTATTAAAATATCAATTGAAAAATATCAAAAAACATATAGGCACTGTTTTTTTATACTTGGGAATTTAATATGAGGCTCCTACTATATTGTTACAATGACATTTGAAAAATTTTAAAAATCCTTAGTGACAATTTTTTTTAAAAGCATTTAAAGTTCAAAACGGTGAATAAGTGTGTGTCGCTCTGTTGTACAGTAGGTTACAAGCGGTTTACTGTAAAGGATGATGTTAAAATTTGAATTTAATGATAAAATATCATAGTATTAGAAAAACGATTCTGAGCGAAAACGGTCAATCGGCCTATGATATTACTAAGCACCAACTACTGTGTAGTTCGTGTCAGGCACGGATCTGTGGGGGGGGGGGGGGGGTTAATTTTCTTAATTAACTTGATAGTACAAAAGTACAACATAATTAAATAATCAAAACAAAAATACTATCCTTTTGATATGTAGTCCAAGTCAGATTGAAAAGTATGTTTTACATTTTTATTAAAACAATTTAAAAGAAAATTTATATTCTATTTGATTACAAACTGTTTTTTATCTAATTTAATTTTATAGTTCAAGATATCAAATAGACAACCGGGTTGTTATTATTTTGGAAATTTATAAAATGTAGAATTCAAAATGTAGATATTTTAATATATACATTTAATCCATAAGTTATAATTCATGATAAAGTTAATTTCTTTATCATGTTATAATCATTATATTACAATTTACAGTACAAAATCACATTTTTGTTTCATTGAATATTTTCCGTACCTAGGTACAAAATATTAAGTTTTGATTGTAACAAATATTAAAAAGGAAAAATGTATAATATTGTTACGTTGTAAATTAAATATTGTTCTTTTACATAAAGCTTTTTATATTAAAAGTTAGCAATGGATACCTAATTTAGATTTGTTAATAAATAATTCTTACATGTTATAATTATCAATATTATTTATTCTAAGCCTGAAACTTGGAAATATTGACCACGGAGTTTAACCTAATCAATAAGAAGTGCTTTTCAACTATTACATGAATAGTTTAAAATTTAAAATGTTTCATTTTTATGTTAAAATGGTTTAAATTATTCGTAGTAAATAAATATTTTGTCCAGTATATTGCAAAAGGTTTTGCAAATGTTAGTCCTCACAATACTTTGTGAGTGTGCTTGATCGTAAAAAATTCACGATTTTCTTCAATTTTCTTTTGTTTTACACGGTGATTTTGAAAACAACTGGGAAACTGTTGGCCCCCCCAAAGTATCAACTGGATTCACTTTCCTATCAGAAAATAGACTGTTGAAGAAAATGTTATCATTTTTTCTGTCCTAAAAGGTGATGACAGACACAAAAATAAAAATAATAAAAGAAAAAAAAGAAAAAAGAAAAATTATAAAAAGAAAACATACATCTTTGTAAAATCAATACATTCATCGCTCTGCTCAGAATCTAAAATAAGAAAAAAACGGGCACGTAAAATACTAGCTTTTGACAAAATTTTTTTAGATATTTTAGATTCTGAGCAGAGCGATGAATGTATTGATTTTACAAAGATGTATGTTTTCTTTTTATAATTTTTCTTTTTTCTTTTTTTTCTTTTATTATTTTTATTTTTGTGTCTGTCATCACCTTTTAGGACAGAAAAAAATGATAACATTTTCTTCAACAGTCTATTTTCTGATAGGAAAGTGAATCCAGTTGATACTTTGGGGGGCCAACAGTTTCCCAGTTGTTTTCAAAATCACCGTGTAAAACAAAAGAAAATTGAAGAAAATCGTGAATTTTTACGATCAAGCACACTCACAAAGTATTGTGAGGACTAACATTTGCAAAACCTTTTGCAATATACTGGACAAAATATTTATTTACTACGAATAATTTAAACCATTTTAACATAAAAATGAAACATTTTAAATTTTAAACTATTCATGTAATAGTTGAAAAGCACTTCTTATTGATTAGGTTAAACTCCGTGGTCAATATTTCCAAGTTTCAGGCTTAGAATAAATAATATTGATAATTATAACATGTAAGAATTATTTATTAACAAATCTAAATTAGGTATCCATTGCTAACTTTTAATATAAAAAGCTTTATGTAAAAGAACAATATTTAATTTACAACGTAACAATATTATACATTTTTCCTTTTTAATATTTGTTACAATCAAAACTTAATATTTTGTACCTAGGTACGGAAAATATTCAATGAAACAAAAATGTGATTTTGTACTGTAAATTGTAATATAATGATTATAACATGATAAAGAAATTAACTTTATCATGAATTATAACTTATGGATTAAATGTATATATTAAAATATCTACATTTTGAATTCTACATTTTATAAATTTCCAAAATAATAACAACCCGGTTGTCTATTTGATATCTTGAACTATAAAATTAAATTAGATAAAAAACAGTTTGTAATCAAATAGAATATAAATTTTCTTTTAAATTGTTTTAATAAAAATGTAAAACATACTTTTCAATCTGACTTGGACTACATATCAAAAGGATAGTATTTTTGTTTTGATTATTTAATTATGTTGTACTTTTGTACTATCAAGTTAATTAAGAAAATTAACCCCCCCCCCCCCCACAGATCCGTGCCTGACACGAACTACACAGTAGTTGGTGCTTAGTAATATCATAGGCCGATTGACCGTTTTCGCTCAGAATCGTTTTTCTAATACTATGATATTTTATCATTAAATTCAAATTTAACATCATCCTTTACAGTAAACCGCTTGTAACCTACTGTACAACAGAGCGACACACACTTATTCACCGTTTTGAACTTTAAATGCTTTTAAAAAAAATTGTCACTAAGGATTTTTAAAATTTTTCAAATGTCATTGTAACAATATAGTAGGAGCCTCATATTAAATTCCCAAGTATAAAAAAACAGTGCCTATATGTTTTTTGATATTTTTCAATTGATATTTTAATAATATATCACGATATTTTACCCAATAAATAAAATTGTATTGAGTTGATTGGGAAAATAAAGAAAACTATGACTTGGTTTTAATTAATGAATTGGAAAATGATTTAAGTTAAAGTTAAGTTAATTAAAACACCGATCTAATAAGTTTAGTTAATTATTTAAATATACAATTTAATTAATATTTACGAAAAAGAAAACTAAAATCATTGAAAACTGACAATGTCCGTAAACAGCCCAAATCGAGTCAAAATATTTTTCAAAATGTCATGGTGCATAAAAAATGAATATATAAACATACATTTCTAACCACTGTGTGACGGAAAGTTATAACACCATTCCCTCGGCGGTTTTTACACCTTTAGCCATATGTCGCGAGGGCGGCTCCTTCACGCCTTTGGGTGACGCGGAAACATCCCTCCGACGGGTTACGTCAGGGCGCCCTGGCGCCAGGCTGACGATCCCCCGCCGGCTGCTCTCGTACGAGATAGATCGGTGGGTTTCGTATAACCGCGTCGGCGAGCGCTGGATTCGACCCAGTCAAGTAACTCCCCTTCTACTAAGGCGC
Source organism: Metopolophium dirhodum (assembly GCF_019925205.1). NCBI lineage: Eukaryota > Metazoa > Arthropoda > Insecta > Hemiptera > Aphididae > Metopolophium > Metopolophium dirhodum. The sequence goes on from NC_083560.1 coordinate 21,198,618, forward strand.
TACTCCCGACAGCCCTCGCGAGGCCATCCACATATGTCGCGAACGCGCGGCCGGCGAGCGCGAGCACGCGAGGTACACGCGCGCGTCGGCCGGACGCACGCCACACAGCTCGACGGGCACTGTTACCGTTCGGGCGTAAGCTAGGTCGGATTTTCAGTGGGGCTGTCCTCGTCGCCCGCGAGATGAGATTGAAGGATCCGTTATCCAGAGTACTCACAACGACTCTTTTCCCACTAGCATCGACACCGGGGCAGTTCTTACGCTGACGCGATGCGACCTTTTTTGAGTGGTACGGTTTATGTTTATATAAACATACAGTAAATTTTTCATATATCTACAGTTATATGGTGTATAGATAATGTTAATATAAACATTCAGTGAAATTTTCAATTATCTATAGTCATTCGTTTTTTAGTTATAATAAATTAAAAAAACCATGAGAAATCGATTGAATATCAATACATTGATGTAAAAATATCAATTTCCAACGCTCATAAAAATTTAATTTGACTTGCTTGTAGACATTTTTATTTGATAAGGATAGACAAACTTTTGAGGAATCTTGTATCAAATTTTTAAATCTTTGATTTAAAAAGAAAAACGGTGAATAAGTGTATGTTACTCTGCTGTACAGTAGGTTACAAGTGGGTCACTGTAATGGATGGTGTTAAATTTGAATTCAATGATATAATATCATTGTATAAGAAAAACGATTTTGAGCGAAAACGGTCAGTCAGCCTATGATTTTACCAAGTATATTTGATGATATTATTGTGAATAAAGTAATTTATATATAACCTATTTACGTGGAGCCTTGTTTTAAATTTTCAATCCTTAGCCATAAAAGTTAAAAATTTATAATATTTTTGGATTCTGGGAAGCAATTCGTATGCAGCCTTTTACTTATAGCTAGGTACTTATTACTATGTTTTACATAAATACAATCAGTTCTAATGCATACTGGCACCGGTATTAAATTATATAAAATAAAATAATTTTGATAAATTAACGGCAAAGTTATTATAAACACTAGGTTGTCATCAGCATAATAATAGTGAGGTCTGAGGGTTTACCAATTCGTAAATGTTTGTTATCTCTAGGTCAGTTGGTAAATCTGTCCCCCCTGGCAATGAAACTTTAATGTCTTTTACGTGTTCTAAAAGTTTGTATGGAGATATCAAACTTGTGATGCACTATCAACACTATCATGTGTTTCGTAATTAGTAAATAATGAGCACAAAATGTTTCATTAAGTGGTTTCTTAATTGTTGATCTTTAGACACATTAAATTTATCATTTACTGCAAATGTCATATTATAGTTTTTATGGTAAAAGTGTAAATTAATAGTATTTGATATACCCGTTCCAATGCTTAGGAAAATATTAATAAAAGGTAATATGATTATATGTTTGTAAAATAATAAAATAGTAGAATAATATTAATATATATATAAAAAAAAACGATAATAAAATGGTAATAACATTCCGTAAATCCCGTAATATAATATAATAATTTAAATAACCAGTTTACTAAATATAGTTATATGTTTGTCGTATGAATAATAAAATACGTTTACGTTGTTTCTTTTTTATTTATTCGCTTGTGTCATCGTCATAATAAAGCTTAACGTTATTTTTATGTATGCGATACTCGCGATTACCTTTTTGGATTGTTATATTTTCGTTATCGTGAACCAAAATTACTTCGTATGGCCCCTGCCAATTAAGACTTAGTGAAGTTTTCTTATTGTGTTCCTTAATGAGAACTTTGTCGCCTACATATATGTCAATGGCATTTACGGTCCTGTCATAATATAGTTTTGTTTGTTTCCTTTTTCTTAATAATTAGGTTATCCCTAGTGATTTGATGTGCTTCTTGCATTGAACGCTTTAGGTCAAATACATAATTATCATAATTGTATTGTCAGTGCCGAAATAACCGGGTGTGTTGCGTGTGTTAAACACACGGGCCCAGGGCCCCAACCCATAATGGGGGGCCCAATGATAAAAATTTAAAAATATATAGAAAGAAAAAAATAAAACCATTTTGTTATGATAATAATTATTAATAAAGATTGAACAATAGATCGGTTTTGTTTTGTAATTAAAAAAGTTTGGTTGCAATTGATTAAAGTGCGTCATACGAAGGAACGCGCATTTTGACCGGTTTAGTGTGAGTGTGTCGCGTTTCAATTATTTGTGCCTATTTTTGAGAAAAACGCATTTTATATTGCACGTTCAAAAGGCGAGTCTTCTACGGTCGGTGTTTTGTAGTCGGTCAATAACCTATCCATTTTGATAACGTATGTGAAAACTTAGTTGTGATATTTATTTTAATTAAAATAATAAATAAATGATAGCCATAATTTTTTAAAGTGAATACAGTATTTATTTTTGAGTTTCTAATCGACTGTTAATGTATGGTATGTTCAATTAATTTGTTATTTGATAATTATTTATATTTAAAATGAATAAAAAAGGCTACAAATTATTACATTTATTTATTTGTAAATGCATAGGTAGCTACGCGTTTTAATTATGTTAACCTTATTTTATAAGAGTAAAAACTCAAAATGCCAAAGTATGTTTTCAAATTTGGAAAAATTAATTTTACAATAGTCGATATATTAATTTTTCAATTTTCAAAAGTAAGGGAGGGGGGCCCATTCATTTTATTTTCACACAGGCCCAAATAGGCGTAGTTGCGGCACTGTGTATTGTGGTTCTGGATTTTTATTAAACGCGGAGGGAATATTCTGTTTTCTTCCGAATACTAATTCGTATGGTGTAAAGTTAGTAGAGGTATGATCCGTTGTGTTATAACAAAAAGTCGCGTAACATAAAAGATAAAAAAATCGTACCGCAATCTGTTAAAATTGATTCGGGAATGCCATATATGCATAAAAAACATTCTACGAATACTTGGGCTACGGTTTGTGCGTCTGTGGCTGATAGCGCTATAGCTAGCGAAAAACGACTTAATTGGTCCTGTAAGGTTAGAATATACATGTTCCCTGATAATGTTTTTGGTAAGGTTCCTACTATATCTAAACAGATCCTCTCGGATGGTTTAACTACTGTGCTAGTAATTAGCATAGGTTGTTTTGTTTTAACATGAGATTTATTTTTCTGGCATATTTCACAGTGTTTAATATAATGTTTTACGTCTTTTTTCATGTGACGCCAGCTATAATTAAGTTTTAGTCGTTTAACGGTACGTGATATACCTGCATGCCCCCCCCCCCCCCCCCCAATGGTGAATTGTGATGTTCATAAAATATTCATTGTTTTTCCTCCTCCGTTAATTGTTGTCTGGTATAAATTTTTACCATAATGTTAGTTGTTTTAAAAATGTGCCGAAACATTGTCCGAATATGTAAATAACTGGTTAGCGAAGTAGGTCCGTCTAATTTATTCGTAGAAAATGAATCGATTTGATTTGAAATACAAAACGTTTTTAAATCTTTTATAGCTTGGTAAATTTCCTCGGCCTTGAGTGGTGTTGTATGTATTTGGTTTAAACAATAAAATATGAATAAATGCGAATCTCCTTCGATAGTATAAAACTTGTTTTTATCCGTAAACTGGATTTTGCCTAAGTCAATATTTTTTGTAATTTCACGCACTGCCGGGTTTGTTATAATTGTATCTCCTGAAATCATTATTACTATATTTTCCCTTTCTACAGCTTTACTGATGTCATCGTCTACTTCTAGAATTTTTGAGTTAAATACAAGCTTAGCTTCTGCAGCTCGGAAATCGTCGAAATCGGAAGTCGTACCGGTTGGACCAGGTTGTATCATTCGAATACGCGACAAACAGTCTGCGTTCGAGTGTTCCGGGCCGGCTCTATACGTAATGTCATAATCGTAATCGGCTAACTGCTGTTATGTACCCACGTATTTAGTAGTCATATATTAACTATGTACAGCGCGCCGCACGTTTCTAATATTATTTGACACTATAACTAATAAGGCAATTAGTATAGTATAACATGCGGAGGTCGTTGCAAAAGCGTAGAGAAAACAATTAAACTATAGAAGGTGCCGTCACATACGTATCTTTCCTGGAAAGCCAACGAGTTGACCAGCATACCAAATACGAGACCCGAACTCTGTCTCATGACCGAGCTTAGCCACTTCCAAAACCACCCACTCCAAAGGACACAATCATATATTATATAGAAGCCCAGGACAAGAGCTCTTCAGACGGTTAGGGACATTCCTGGTGCTGAGTGTCGTGAAGATGCTTGTGATGGCAATGGGTGTACACGTCTGATTACAGGCTGTTTTAGGTCTGATTTTATAAGGGTCTCCTACTCCCCTACCTACCACCTTGCCTATCGACTTATCCTTATTGCTCACAGAGTGCTATCTATATCCTGCACGCTGAGTTGTGCAAAAAGTCCTATCACTGTGTCCATGGTTGTCAATAATTTATTAGATACTACTTTCTTGTTTCTATTTATGCGTCGTGTACATAAATATATCTATATACATGTATATAATATATATATTTATGTACGTTATATATATATATACCCAATTCCCGTTGTTTTATATATGATTGACGATTCGCATATAATATGATGGTCCTTTCAAATATTACTCATGAATTAACGTGAATGTTGGTTTACAATAACACTATTGACAGTTGACCCCCTTCGTCATCTTAGTCGTGTATTTGGGTATTTGGCAATTGATGTATCATTATTGATATACATATACATATACATAACATAATTATTTCTAATTCCTTTCAAATTATTATATCTGTCTTTTAACTATCTAAGCTTTATTATTTGTTATGCGTAAGAGTAAACGGATGTCATCCGTTACAAAATTATACAAAGTATACGCGTTTAGTAAAAAACTACGTCGTAAATTTCAACTCAGACATAAATATGAATATAAGTACCTATTACAGTATTTTGTTAAATGTATTTAAAGTGCATAGATACTTTAAATACATTCAACAAAATAATGCTGTTTTGCTTTTTTATATGGTTGAAAATTTATTTTATATTTATAGCATCTCTGCTCGTTTACTTTTTTATATAGTTGAAAATATATTCTCATAGATCAAGTCAGCTCCAAATAATATAAAATATTAACAATCACTAAACGTGCCCCACACACCCACCAACCATTCGATGTTCAGAACTGTTTATCTTAGTTCATGTTGTAAGCAAGACATAAATTTAATATACGTCTTACCAGAATGAATTCATTCTTGAAAACATTGTATGTTCAAAATGATCTGTAATTTTTCGGTAAAAGTATGAAATACTTGTCTAGCCTTAGTTGCAAACATTTTAAAATACCTCAAATAAACGTCTGAAATTATTAGACTGGACAAAATACAATCGTAACAGTTTTTACGTGTGGTCTGGGAAAAATTCCCTTGGCACACCAATTTTTTTGTACAAGTGAAGTACGACAATTGTGTACGTTTTGGGTAGTAAAACCCGTAGCAAGTTTAGTGTTTTTACCTGTTAAAGTAAAATATACTTTTTGTGTGTGTTTTGGGGTGCAATAGTAACCCAGAACGCAATTTTGTGCGTGTGTATACCGAGTGAGTAACACATACGCGTTCGATAAATTTTTCTTACGGAAAAAGCAACGCTTGCACCTCATGAGTACACCAATATATAATTTTTTGTTTTTTTTTTTTTTTGTACGAGTGAAGTGCGACTAATTGTACATTTCTGGTAGTGTAACCGGAAGCAAATTTTTAGTGTTTTACAAGTTAAAATAACAGTTATAAGAGTTTTGGGTACAGTAGAAACCCAGAACGCAATTGTGTGCGTGTATACCGATTAACTAACAAATACGCGTTCGATTTTTTGTCTTACAACGTTTGTGCCGCATGAGTACAATTTTGCTAACCGCGCGTCTACACATATACAGGTGAGCAACGTTTTGTAATATACTTACATATTAATATTAGGATTGTAGGTTAGTTTTTTCATAATTTAAAAAATTTTTTATTAGTTTAATTTTCGTTCGCCCTTCAAAATTGTATTTAGTTTATTTCAAAAAAAAAAATATATTTTAATTTTAATTCTTAAATTATTTAAAAATTAAGTAGTTATTGTTAAGTATAAATATATTAATAAAAATCAACTTCTTTCATTACAAAATTTTTCTTTAATTCAATTAAATCTTAATATGATATGAATGTCGAAGAGCTTATAGCCTTAGGTTCGAAAATTACTAAATTAACAGATATTACCTGTTGAAGTATCAATTTCATGAAACAAATTATGTAATTGGAAGGAATTGTCTAAGATTAACCAAAAAAAAGATGCACTTTGAATTGAAATCCAGGCTCTAATCATGACGATCGTCTGGGTGTAAGATACTGTATCTTTAGAACGCTATTAGAAAAAAACCAAATAATGTGAAAATTTAAGTCGTAGTTATATATTTTTGTCATAAAATTACCTAAGACATAATAATTTGTATATTTTATCACGCAAAGTATACAAAATTTGCAAAAATTGAAAATTTCGAAAATTAAAATGCGCATGATTAAATAGGAATATACTTACTGTGATTAGTCCCATTTGTGTACATATTATATTTGATTAATTAACCTGTTATCGATAAAAAGTTGCAGTATCCATTAAATCCGGTCTTTAGTTCTATAGCAATTATTACAACTATGTTATTATAATATTATATATTCATAATTTAATTTCTTATCACAATATGGTACACGGGCGATAAACTTTGCAGTTTCAAAGGATCTCGTATTGTAAGCAATACCTTCTTTCCGATAAAATAATATAATCACAGACAAACATGGGTATCTCCAGACACAATAAACAAATGCCAAATTGACCACGTCATAATAGTTAATAAGCGACATAAATCTTGTAAGAATGTACAAGTAACGTGAGGGGAGCAGACGGAGACATTACTGAGCAGTGACCAATATATCTCGTATGGTAGTATAGATTTTTCAGAAAAACTATCGGTAAACCGGCGAAGAAAACAACAACGAAAAAGGAGTCGGAAAGAAAAAGAAGTCAACCGGATTAAAGCCAAGGACCTAAAAGAATTGCATAAGTACCAGCAATAGTCAGAATTACTAACGAGTTAAATAAATCGAGTCCCTCGTCGACATAATATAAAGTGGAATCCGAAGTCGGATTGATCTGGGCAAAAATAAAAGGTCGTCGACGACGGCGGGGGATATCCAAATACTATATATTATATAGATCTAAATATATAGCGTCTATTACTTAAAGTATGCTTATATAATGAAAAAGTACGCTCAGCATTTTGATGCATCTACACTTGTTATTTGTGCATATTTAAAATAATTTAAAAAAATTGGCATTAAATCTGAATAAACATTTTAATCTTCAGAGTAAGTTTCAATTGTTTTAAAATTGTAAATCCTTCATTTTTTTTCTAAGACACATTTAAATTTTACTTAACCAATTTTACATTGCAGGGACCTGGAATACGTCGACCGTCAATACATTATTATTATCGACATATTTTTAAAACATCATGACTAGGCCCGAATTTAAATAATCTAAAATACGTCGAACAATGCTCGAAAAAATGGCTAAAAATGTCCATAAAAAATGTATTTTACCGCAATAAAGACCTTAAACATGGACAAATTAAATCATTTTTTCAATGCAATGTTTTATTAAGGTACATCTAGGTATTTGTCGAAATAAAAATATTATACTTCTAACTGTGAACAATCTCTAAGAAAACATTTTTCCACAAAAGGACCAATCAATACATTTTTATAACCTTATATTCATATTTATTTATTTTTTTTTAGGCACGCATTATATAATTAATTATTAAATAGTAAGATTAAATTAACATTTAAGCATAATTTTATAGTCAACGACGCGAATAAGCCGATACAGTAACCTAGTAATTATATAAGTTTAGTATTTAATTTTGTAATAAGACATTTTTATGTAGCTATAGCATTAAAAAATGAGGGCATTTTTTCCAAAAAACAACGGGGACTGTCGTATATTGCAGACAGTCGTCAAAATAATATTATTTTATATATATGTAATATAGGTGGGAATATTTCAAATTGTAAATTATTGACATAGGTCAGGCCAGCGAAGCAATAATGTGCTGAGGCGACAATAATATTTTCTATATAACACCGCCTTTCCATTTGGAGACCACTACTAGAACAAATACTGAACACATTCGCTTCTATCAATAGAAAATTATGTTTAACACTTTAAATTTTAATATTATAAGATTATGTGGTTAAATGGTTTATCTAATAATTGGTAGGTATGATTGCGATTTAATAAAACCGGATTTTATATAGTATATATATAGTATAGCAAATACTATGGCTTTCGTAAAGGCGGTTACAAATGCAGACGGAGCAGCAACAATAAATTTCCTAATGGACTTAATAACATCTTACGGAGTACCTAATATTTTTGTAGCGATAGGGGCACACATTTCAAAAATAAGGAGGTAGGTTATGCGTGTAAAAGATTAGGTATTACGCAAATTTTCTAGCTCGTATCACCCACAGACCCAAGGTATGACCGAACGTATGAACAAAATTATCTGTAATAGTTTATCACATTACGTTAACGAAAATCAAAAAGACTGGTCATTATATTACAAAATGATCGTTTTTGCTTATAATACAAGCCCAAGTTCGAGATTAAAAGTAAGCCCATTTTATTTACTCCACGGTATGGAAGCAAGTCAGCCTATAGATAACAAATTAACTATAGACGACGAATTGTTTGACTTTTCTAAAGCATTAAATCAGCTTCAAAACATTAGAGATACTATTCCCAAAATTGTCGAAAAAGAACAAGCTGTTCAGAAAAAACATTATGACATGAGTCACGAAAATATTAATTTCGAACCAGGACAAAAAGTCTTGATAAAATTTGATTTCAACGAAAAGGATAAAACAAAGAAACTAGCATATAAATATAGAGGCCCTTTTACTATTATTGAAAAAATATCTGACGTAAGCTACGAAGTAGATTTAATTTTAAAAGGGAAAAAAACCATAGACACTTTTCATGTGAATAGAATAAAACCTTATCATGAAAGGCCAAATTAATCATATAGACAAATATAAAAAAGAAGGCCCTGGTAGCAACCTATTATTACATAAAATGTCAACTAGAATAAGATAAGTAAATACCTAAGTACTATACAAGTATACAGTTATACTATGATGACTATAAAACCTAATTAATATATTTTAATCTCGATTTTAATGTAACATTATTATAAGTATCATAATTTTGTCTAAACACCGTAATATATTACGTGTTTTTAGTTATATTCACACATACATTAAAATATAAAAAAAAAATAAAGATAGCAATAAAAATAAAAAATAATATAATAATAATAATAAAACTAATATTGCTGATATTGCTCAAATAAGTTATAGTCCGAAGAAAAATTAATATAAAAAAATATATACGCATCGAATAAAAATATCATAATAATAAGAATAATTAACAATGATTACACGACAACCTTATGCTGTTTTAGATGATCATGTTTAAGTTATTTCTCTTAACACTAATATTGGCGTATGTGATGACAGAGGAGGTTATGGATATAACAGTGTCATCAGGTGCATTTTTCGACGAAGTACAGGAAGCAGTTATGTACGACAAAAGCATACCTTTAATATACACCCAAGAAATTAAAAACGATGAAGAAACAAATAACGATGTTTGGCAAATGGGAAAATACTGTTTAAACAAAAATTCAAATTACTGTAAAATAACTCAACAAATACTAAGCTTATTAAAAAATGTAAATGAAAATATAGAGGAAAACTCATTCGACGTGTCAGATAGATTAATAAAAGAATTCAATAATGATAATAAACGATCAAAAAGGGGAATACAATTATTAGGCAATTTATACCATTTTTGTTGTAACGTGGCCACTGAAAAGCAATTAAAACAATTTTATACTAACGAAGAACTATTAAATACACAAATAAAAAGATTCAAAGATGCCTTTGTTTCCGATCACCGGGACTTGATAAATATAACCTCAGAAATAAATAAATATACAAAAAACAATAACAACAATTTAGAAACCTTAAAAAATTCATTTATGGAATTTGTTAAAGAAGAAAAAGATAAAGATATGCAAGAAAAAAATAACCAACAAAATTCAATACAGGGCGTTCAGGAAATCATATTTAGCTTAATAACTATAATGTCAAAATTCACTAATTATGAAAAAGAGTCGAGCAATCATTTACACTGTAAACTACATAAAATCCCAACTAGAATAATAAAACCAAATATACTGCAGACGGTTATGAACTGGTAATTCCTATTAAAAACATACCCGCTTACTATAACTTGCCAATTACAAAGTGCCAATTTTCAAAAAATCAAATTTTAATTAAAATAAAAATTCCAATCCAGGAAAATATGGCAAAATGGAAACTATTTCAATTTTCAATATATACCAATTCATTTCAAATTTGAGGAATCTATTTGCTTAATTTTTTCCGAAAAAACATATATCGCTATTAACTCCAATAACAATGATCACAGAGTGATAACAGGTGTAGGGCTACAACACTGCGAACCACAGGTTACAGACTTGTGTTATATACCTAGATTTTCTTCTGATATTACACATTCCCCAAGATGTGTAGAATCTATATTCAAAAATGAACCACTAAATGTAATTAATGAATATTGCTATTTCCAATGTGTGAAACAACGCAAAGATGATACAATAATTATTAAGCAAATTGGGATAAATATATTCGCGATAACAAACCCGCAACCCACGTTATTATTAAAAATATACAACAATAAAAACAATAAGATACGAACGGAAAAATTAAAAATTAATTATAATCACCCGGGTCTTATAAAAATATACCTCCCGTGTAATTACGAACTTAAGCATAACACAAAAACTATTATCCCAAAAATGTACCCCTGTGAAACAAACAATTTTAACATATTCAAAATGAAAAGGATCTTACCAATATCTTGGACTAACATAAAATCGCTAAAAATCGACAATGAAGAAAAAAAAGAAGAAATGTATTTTACCAATATAACTGAGATATTAAATACAAATTGGAAATCTGAAATACCAAATTTTCACATTACCAAGCAAATTAAAAACCCTGAAAAATATTTTGATGACATCATTTTAAAGAAAATACCACAGTCATTCATAGACGATTTTTGGGGAGACATCATTTATTTTTCATGGCTTACAATACTTACAATAATTGTCGGGTTTATTTGTTATAAGATATTCCCAATCTTAATTAAAATAGAATTATTGTTTAATCCCCCACCAATCCCAGCCAGGCTTTAAATAACTAATAGGCGAAAATAAAACACTACTTTCAAACTATTAAGTAGTAAGATTACTAACACACAATATGTAAGAAAAAAAAATGTAATACTAACACATAAAGATGGAAAAACGCATCGCTAACAAACACACACAAAAAAAACAAAGAAGAACCAACAACACCTACAATCAACAGATACCCAACTTGTATTTATATTATTTTATATTTATATTTTTCCTTTTCCCAATCATTACTTCCATTTCCTTACAATTATACAACAAACCAGATAGAAATTACAAACATGCACTCTTAAGGTCAAAATATTCATATGCAAGGATGTGCTACAATTATTTCATCACAAAAATAGATACTCAATATAATCAAAGACTAATACCATGACACTCGTTTCAGATGGCAGACGACCAAATAAAAACAATAAAAAATCTAAAAAAATCAATTAAAAAGGTGGAATTTAACTTACACAAATTAAAAAATAATGAAAAACCATTTAACATAAATAAACATCGTAGAAAACAAAAAAAGAAGCAGAAGCAGCAAAAAAGAATCAAATAATAAACGAAAAAATCAGGGATGGGTTTGAAAAAATTGTAACGTTTATCCAAACTCAATTCCAAACAGACTACTAATAAAAATCAATTGTCCTTAGATAATCCTACTTCCTTTCCGTTCATATAACTACGTAAAATAAAAAAAAAAAAAACATAATATTAAGTATAGATTATATTATATAAATACACAATGTTTAGGTTTAAGTCACCTCATATCATTTATATTTTTTTTTTTTTCACTTTAAGCTTAATTATAATCACACCTATTGTAAAAAAAAAAAAAAGGGGGGATAAAAGGGAATTTTAGAATTGTATAAAATATATAGCATGTAAGAATCTTTAAAATAATTTATACTTATATAGTCTTAAAAATGAGGGCATTTTTTTTTAAAAAAACAACGGGGACTGTCGTATATTGTAAACAGTCGTCACTATAATGTACACATAACATAGGTGGGAACATTTTATTATAAATTGTTGACATAGGTCAGGCCAATGAAGCAAGATGTGCTGAGGCAGCAATAATTATATTACTATATAACACCGCCGTACGCGGAGGCACGGGGAGTCCCGTTGTCGCTGGTATTACGGCGAGGACGTGGGTACTACTATTGTACGAGTAATTCGGCAGTCATAGTATAGACTAAGTATTTTAAATAATTATTGAATTATTTATGTTTGTTTTATATTTTAATAAAAGTGTTTCCGACCCGAAAATTATATGTTTTATTTGAGTAGCCACACGATTCTACGTACGCTTTAAATCTGATCTGAAACCGGTTAATTTATGGTCGTTGACGATTTAAAGTGCAAACGGTGAAGGTAGTCCTACGTTAATTGTATCCTTTCAATCCGATCTGAAACCGGTTAATTTATGGTCGTTGAGGATTGAAAGGCTAAACAATAAGGTAGCGATATCGACGTCTAGAGAGCCAAACTGTAACCGGTTAATTTATGGTCTTTTGGTTACTCAAGTGTCGGTAGAGGTGTATCACTGAAAAGTGCATACACGACATCTGTTTTAAGTTTAATTTCACACGGTTCTACTTGTGCGCATCCTAAGTCTAAAGGTTCTGAGGTGAATAAACGCTTGAATTTGTTTATTGGTGTTTGTGTCTTTATACGTTGTTCATAGCTAAGTTCGTTAGGTATTTTTATTATTGTACCTTGTTTATCCGTTATTTCTGTTATTTTTGTTACTATTATTTTTTCTTTATTAATAATTTTATTGTCTGAATTAATATTTTTTATTTCGTATTTATCGCGTTTAATCGTATTTAATTCAGTGGCAATTGCTATAACCATGTTTCTTGGTATATTACTATAGGTATTGGAGAAATTGTATAATATGACTTCGTCATCACTATTTAATAATGTTGTTTCTAGAGTTATTTTTTTATTATTTTGTAGGCGCTCAGTTGGTTTTATTATATATTGTATTTGCTTGTCTTGCATTTTTGTGGACACTTTTCATTTTGACCTAGTCTTAGGAGCTATGGTAATATTTGCGTTAGATATAATTTTAATTTTATTTTTATTAATGTTGGTTGCACTTGTGATGCTTTCAGTTGTATAAATGTTTAAGTTGTGATTTACATTATGTTCGTACCATATTTCGTCCATTTTTATAGAATTATTATCGATTTGTATGTTTTTATTTTTAAAATCGACTATTAGGTTGTATCTAATATTAAAATCGTTTCCTAATAGTAATTTACAATTTAGTCCTTCAACGACGTATACTTTGATTTGATATTGGCGTGCGTTGATTGTAATTGTTAATTCTGTTGTTCCTATTTGTATCAGTTCGTTGTTGCCAGCGCCTGTTATAGTTATTTGTTCTTTGAGTTTAGTGACTTGTTTATTTTTTATTAGGGAATAATCTATAGATGATATATTTGAGCCTGTGTCTATAATTGCATTTTGTTCGTTGCCGTCTAATTTTATTTTTATGGATAACACTCTTTGTTTTCGTTCAGTATCTGAATCTACGCTTATATTTTGATTGTTGATTTTGATTTCATTTTTGTGTTGAATAAGCTGGTTTTTGGTTTCTATGGCTTTCTCGTCTTCTTGTATAGGCCGGTTCCGATATTCCCTTATGTAGTTTCCGCATATTTCGCAAAACATAACGTTTCCCCCCTCGCTCCAATACTGTTCTCTGTCATCTTGGTCGTCTAGTATGTCCTTTGATGTGGACAAATATTCGCAGTCTTGACAAAATTTTGAGTACCATATTGTGGATTTGTCAGTTTTAAAATTATTGTCGGTTTTATTTTTCTCTATAGGGTTTTGTTGGGATAATTTTAAGCGATCGAAACATTCGTGTAAGAAATGGTCTACATTTTCTTCTATAGTATTAAATTCGGGAAAAACTGTGTTTATCGATATGTTATTGAATTTACGTGGGTTATATGTTTCTGTTATGATTCCTGGTGTCCAATGGCAATTTTTATTGAATATCTCTATGTTTTTCCTATTTAATTTCTAGTAAATTATGGCGTTTGTATATTCGGAATTTTCGTGTATTAAATATAAGTTGAAATTGAATTGGTCACAGATAAACGCTAGATCGTCATCTTTAAGATAGTAGCCAGATTTGCAATTAGGAATGCCGAGCATATTTAATAATTCTACTGTCTTTCTATATATACCATGTTGTTTAAGGCATATTCGTAGTGCGTGGCCGCGTGGGTACCACAGTCACCGTCTCCGGGTACATTTTCCGTTTTTATGAATGAACCCGCGATTTGTGAGATTTCATTTTTTAATTTATCGTTAATTGTGTTATTGAAATTTTTCCCTAACGTGATTATATTACTAGTTTGTGAACCATTGTTTTTGAAATATTTATTTTGTTTTTCATCGTCATTGTTTGGTAGTAGGCATATTAAAATTTTTATTTGCGTGTCTTGAAAAATAAACTTAATCATAGTAGAAATAACTTTCCAATCCTTTTTGTCTCGTCCAGTGCAGATTTTGGGTAATGCTAAAGTAGTAATATTATTCTCAATACAAAATTTCCTAGTGTTAGCTAGTGTTCTAAAAATGTTAGTGTACGCTGGTTTGTCGTAATATTCATTTTTTGTTATGAGATATAGAACCCATTGTCTTCCGTTTTTCAAATAAGCAATTTCGGTTATTTTTTTTCTTTGGTCTATTACATTTTGAACGTTGTTAAATTTATTTCTAAATTGTAATGCGATCCCCTTCGACATAGTAAGGCATTGACTTGTGCAATGGCCGATTGCGATATCATTTCGTAATGATAAAATATTTACCGTCTGTTCACTCTAATCGCATAAGAAGTCGGTTCTATCGTTATTGCTGAGTAGGAATCTTTGAAATTCGTTTAGTGGGTTCAAACTACTTATTGTTACGATGTTTTCTATAGCTTTTTCGTCATCGTCGTTTACTTCATTAGTTATTAGTTGATTTGAATTTTTTGATTTGTACCAATTTTCTACAAAATGAATATAATTATTTTTTTCAATTTTTTTATCTCTGTTAAATTTAGAGGTGTCGATTTTTAAATTAATATTATTTGTTCCCCGAGGTAGATATTCCGATTTTTCACTTAACTTGGGTGCTATTCGTTTTTTGAAAAATTGCAATCGTTTGCATAATGTCCTTTTTCATTGCATTTGTAGCATATTATGTTTTCTCTTCCATTAAATTTTTCCGGTGTTGAGTATCTTTCTCTGCTGTTGTCCCTACTGTGCTGTTTTCTATTTGCGTCATCTCCACGATTTCTGTTGTTATTCCTATCTATTTCTGCTTGTATCTCTGGACCTGTCGTAGGAGTTTTTCCTATCCCTTGAATAAGACCTATCTCTATTATTGCTAATTTCTCTGCTTTTATCTTTGTATTTATGGTTATTATATCTATCTTTACTATTTTCTTTGAACTTATAGTCGTTGTATCTATCGGGATAAGGACTTTTTTCCCTATAATTGTTCCTGCCTTTGTAATCTGATTTGTGTGGATATGGACTTTTGTCTCTGTTGCGTGATCTATCTTCAAAATTTACTGTCTTGTCGTATTTTTTTAAATTGTTCATTTCGGTACATAGTTGATCAATTTTGTTTTTGTAATAACTGTCTATTCCTTCTAATTTTGTATTTAAACGTTTAATTTCTTGGTTGCTGTCTTTTGTTTCGGTATTTAATTGCATTACTTGTTTGTTCAAAATTTCTGTGTATTCGCTAAGTCCTGAGCTTCTTGAATTAATTCTAAATTGCATAAGTTCATATTTTTTTAAATTTTCTTTTAACTTTTTTAAGTTACTGTTGTCGTGAAGTGAAATTGCGTGTAATATAGGTTCTCTTATACCTTTTAGTATGTAAACACAAATATCTTCTTCTTTCATATCCTTGTCTACTTGACTACATAAATATTCTATTTCCGTAACAAAACTAGAAATTGACTCTAAGTCGTTTTGTTTCCTATTTTCTAATTTGTCTTTCAGTATTATAGAGTTCCTATTGGTTGAAATTCGTTTATGAACTCGCTTTTTAGATTTTCCCATGACCAGTTTCTTCCTTTGTTTTCCAAGTTTTGTAAAAATTTGTTGGCAGTATCTTTCAGAAATATTGATAAGAATTTCATTTTTTCATTGTCGTCCCAATTGTTTATTTGTGCTGCTTTTTCGTACTGTCTAAGAAATGTTTTGATGTCTTCTTGTCCGGAAAAACTATCTGGTTTAACTATCATTTTTTCCATTTAGTGTTTTGGATTTTTATTTTTTAAATTATTTTGTTTTTCAGGTGTGTTTTCTATTACAAATTGTGAGTTGCTAAAGAAGGCGGTATTTAAGTTCGATTCAGTTTTAATTGGACTTTCGATATCTTCGTATATGTGTTCTTTTTTTGTTGGTTCGTTAGGATTTAAGTTTATTAAATTATTATAATTATTGTCAGAGGTTTGCTCTAAATTATTTTGATATAAAGTATTACTAGTGTCTAACATTTTGTCTGCCTGAATTATTAATTTATTTGCGTTAATTTCTAAATCGTTAGTAATTGATTTATTTTTTGTACTATTACTTGTTTCCGGACTTGAATCACTTAGGTTACTTTGTATGAGTAAATCTTTAATGTCGATTTTATCTTTTATTGAATTTTCTTGAACTTCGTGTTTTTGTAATTCACTTAAGGTTTCTTCAATGTCGTCTAATTCTGTGATCCCTTTATAATATTTTGATAATCTATCCCTTAGATTATCTACGGTTCCTACGCTTTTTAATTGTTTAGATTTGCATAGTTCAATAAGTTCTGATTTTTTATGTGAATAAATATCTGTTAATTTAGTAATTTTCGAACCTAAGGCTATAAGCTCTTCGTCATTCATATCATATTTAGATTTAATTGAATTAAAGAAAAATTTTGTAATGAAAGAAGTTGATTTTTATTAATATATTTATACTTAACAATAACTACTTAATTTTTGAATAATTTAAGAATTAAAATTAAAATATATTTTTTTTTTTGAAATAAACTAAATACAATTTTGAAGGGCGAACAAAAATTAAACTAATAAAAAATTATTTAAATTATTAAAAAATTAATCTACAATCCTAATATTAATATTTAAGTATTTTACAAAACGTTGCTCACCTTGGCGTATATGTGTAGACGCACGGTTAGCAAAATTGTACTCACGCGGCACAAACGTTGGCTTGTCGGTAAGACAAAAATCGAACGCGTATTTGTTAGTTAATCGGTATACACGCACACAATAGCGTTCTGGGTTTCTACTGTACCCAAAACTCTTATAACTGTTATTTTAACTTGTAAAGCACTAAAAATTTGCTCCCGGTTACACTACTAGAAATGTACAATTAGTCGAACTTCACTTGTACAAAAAAAAAAACAAAAAATATATATTGGTGACTGGTGTACTCACGAGGTACAAGCGTTGCTTTTTCCGTAAGAAAAATTTATCGAACGCGTATGTGTTACTCACTCGGTATGCACACGCACAAAATTGCGTTCTGGGTTACTACTGCACCCCAAAACACACACAAAAAGTATATTTTACTTTAACAGGTAAAAACACTAAACTTGCTACGGGTTTTACTACCCAAAACGTACACAATTGTCGTACTTTACTTGTACACAAAAATTGGTGTGCCAAGGGAATTTTTCCCAGACCACACGTAAAAACTGTTGTATTTCTCGTACATAAAAACTTCGAAAAATTAAACGTGCCAAGGTTGAGGTACCAGGGCACACGCACAAAAAAAAAAATGTCTCCGCCCGTGAATAAGAACCCCGTTGGGCGCCACTCTGTGGTATCACCCGTATTAAACAATACGCGGTAAACCAACTATACGCCTTACCCTCGTATTCTCTAGTTAATGACACTCTCTAAAGTTAATTAGAATGGCACTGTTAACTCGTTGAGGTACGATGGTAGGCGCTTGTCAATTCTTAGTTCGTTCCTATCTAGTTGAAATGACTCAAAAATTACATATACCTTGGCACTATTCAGTTTAATAAAACTTCATTGACACATAGTACGTACATCCCGGCGCTGTTCCTATAAAAGGTAAGAACGTAAGAATGACTAAAATAATGTTTAACTCGGGTTTTCAGGTCGGAAACACTTTTATTGTATTAAAACAAACATAAATAAAACACTTAGCAATTCAGATCGCCTAGCCCGTACTACGATCGTTGTTTCACACGCACGTCGTAGCTACGTCCTCGCCGAATCACTCATCGACAACGGGGGGCCGTGCCTGCGCGTACGGCGGTGTTATATAGAAAATATTATTGTCACCTCAGCACATTATTGCTTCGCTGGCCTGACCTATGTCAATAATTTACAATTTGAAATATTCCCACCTATATTACATATATATAAAATAATATTATTTTGACGACTGTCTGCAATATACGACAAGAACTACAAAAATTAAATTCAATCCGTTAAAAATTATCTGATATTTTACAAAAAGCGTTTGATAAACAAAAAAGTTACGCGGACCGAGGGAAAAGAGAACAAGATTTTTATATGGGAGAAAAAGTTTTAGTAAAGATTAATGTAAGACAAAATAAATTTTCAGATAGATATGAAGGTCCCCACACAATATTAAAGAAAATTAATCCAGTTACTTATTTAATCAAAATAGATAAAAACGGGAAAAAACGGGAAAAAACAAGCTGAGAAAAAACATATTCAACAAATAAAAAATATAGAGATCGATCGCAAATAAAAAACGTGTACTATTATAGTTAGAAATAATAATTAATTAAACATTTAGGTATAGGTGAGATATTATATTAGATAAGTTATAAAATGTAAATATTAGGTTATTAATATTATAGTTGTTTATAATATATAAACTGTAAATAGAAATCAAAACATGTTTAAGCCTTTAAGGAGTATTTTTATTCCTAGACAATTTAATTAGGTATATTTAAAAATATAAGAAGACAATATGGTCTCTCACAACATATTATTTACCACGTTGTAAATAATATTACTGTCGAGTGACCACCATAATATATTTCATAACTATTTAATTTCTTAATATTGTTAAGCAATGTTAACGAAGCTAAGTTAGTTGTAAAAAAAAAAAAAATGTGTGTGTTCATCACTTCATTTCCTAACGATAGATTTTAATATAATATTATAGTGTAGGTATATAACGTAATTTTTAACAGTTTGGAATTTTAGCTGAATAAATATAGGTCAATGAGTAAACAACATAAATATTAATTCAGCACAATTTCATTCATGGGCATATATTATAATATTATAGTAATGAATAATGATATATATATATAGCGTATACATTAGCGAATGATATTATAACACACCTAGAGCGTGACTACGATAGTTAATGAACAATGTGTCATAACTATCATTTTTAAAATTGTAATTTAATATTTAACATTAATAATATTTAATCGGCAATCTTTATACTATATTATAATTAATCATTTCGTTTTAATTTTTATAATTTAATAAATTGTAAAATGTTCGCAATAGTTACAGTTGTTCTAGCATTAAGCGTGATAATACCAGATACGTTGGAAACAGAAGAAACAATTATCGACAACTACCAAGGACATAGATCGGGTATTTATTATAAACCAATTTATAAAATGAGAGTATATTCGAGTGAATTTAACTTACTAACACATGTAAATATTTCCGTTTTTGTCGAGAAATTTGATGAAATTAATAATTTAATGAACTACAATGATAGATTGTGTTCCGTCAACAAACAAAATGTTTCAAATATATGCAGTAACTTTAATTCAACGTTAAAAATATCTAGACGAAACTATTGAAACGATATACAACACTTATTTCCTTACAGGATGGTGTAAGAATGTAAAGAGGGGTTTAATAAATGCAATAGGAGAATTTAAAAACTGGGCTTTCGGAGTCGTGGGAGACAACGATCATCAACAAATACAACAAGAATTAAATACGAATAAAAATAATAATAAAAAAAACTTTAGTTACTATGAAGTCGCAAATAAAATTAGTTCAATCATCATTAAATCAGATATCGAATGTATCATCAACAATTTCACAAAATTTCATAAAACTTCAACGAGAATATAACGATTTGGTAGATAAAATTAATGTTAGGAAAAATGATCTAATAAAGCTTCAAGTAAATCAGCAAGTAATTAATTACTTAACAAATTTTAATTTCATTTTGACAAGTTTTTCCCTTGAAATAGAAGAATTATTAGATGCTTTACTACTAGCACATCAAAAAACACTACACCCACTAGTTCTTAATAGCATTCAGTTGAAAACAATTTTGGAAAACATACAGCGAGAATTACCTGTAAATCAAGTCTTACCAATAAATATTGACACTAATTCATCACTGGAAGTTTTTATGAAACTTATAAAAGTGACTTCTAAATTTTCAAATTTTCAATTAATTTTTATTATAAATTTTCCTATATGTGCTCCAGAGATTTATACTTTATTTCAGATATGGCCTATGCCAATAGACCTAACAAATTTACAATTTATATTTATCCAGCCCAATAATCCATATCTAGCAATTTCATCTGATAACTAACATTTTATATCATATTCTGATATTGAATACAATAAATGCACCCTAGGGGCTACTATAAAATATTGTGCTTTAGATATGCCGGTTTATTTGGGATCATACCCGTTGTGCGAAATACAGCTTCTCAAATTGACGAATAATACTGTACTTCCGAAACAATGAACTGTGCACCATATCTATCATAATAATGCTTACTTTGAAAAACTAAAAACAAAAAACACATTTTTATATTGGGTAGCTACGGAAATACAAACCACCTTAGTTTGATCTACGTCAACAAAGTTTCATATTTTAAAAGGGACAGGGACTATTAGGTTACCAAATTCATGCTCGTTATATACACCAACATTCATTACCAACTGTGTGACGGGGAGTATAAGGCCATTCCCTCGGGGGTTGTTACACCTTTAGCCATTTATCGCGAGGGCGGCTCCTTCACGCCTTATGATACGGCCACATCCCTCCGGCGGGTTGGACCAGGGCGCCCTGGCTCCAGGCTGGTTGTCCCTCGTCGGCTACTCTCTTACAGTGTAGATCGGTGGGTTTTGTCTGAACCGTATCGGCGAGCGCTGGATTATACACCAACAGTGATACTTAAGTCATCAGGAGAGGAAATCAAAAATATAAATATATCAGTTAATATAAATCCAGACATATCCTTATTAAATGTTTCCGAATTAGGTTCAAAAATAGACAAAATACAGAATTCAAAAACAAATTTAAAAAAGATTAACTTTCAAATGCCAGAATTAAAAAATGTACACCAATCCGCCCAAAAATTAGACGAAATTGTAAATGATATAGACAAAGAAATGGAAAACGTCGTAACCAATAACTATCAGGATTTACACATTTATGAATTGTATTTAATAGGGGCTCTCGTAGGATATTTAGTAATTCTTACAATTATTACTAAAATAAAATTATATTGTAGAGGAGAGAGAGGGCCAAGGGAAATGGTTACCAGAACCAGAGGTAGAGGGCTACACGGAGATAATATAATATAATTAATGTACCAATCGAATGGACAATAATGGTAAATAATGGCTCAGCGACTGAAAATTACTTAGTAAATTTTTAATATTACATCTAATACTATATTAGTGCGTAATTTGTATAATATTTATCATATTAAATATTAATCGTTCATACTATTTTATCATCCATTACAATTCATGTACAATATTTTTTTTTGTTAATCATTTGCTTAATCGTCATTATTCAGTCATAACTATATAGGTAACACTATTTTTAAACAAGGATTTTGAAGTTTAAACAATATATTTAATATTTATAATATATGATATGACTTGTGTATCATAATAATTAAAATAACGTGTCAATGTTTTTTTTAATAATTTATTAAATTATTGTATGTTTATTATTATTATTATTATTTATTATAGGTAATATTTGATTAGGTTTATAAATTATATTATAGCAAGGTGTACACCTTGATACACCTTGATTATAAATTTATCGTCTATACCTACGATATGGTATCCGGCCAGAATAACCAAACAATTACCGCGAATTAATAATAGCGTAAATAAAAATAGCGAATTGTAAAAAAGAGCGAAAATACATAATAGCGAAAAGAGAAACATCTGTCCGTCGGGTTGCTTATATGACACAGTGTAAAAATCAAACATATTTGTTACAATAAAAAATAGATAAAAATAGTTTATAAATGAGATAAATAAATTAAAAAAAGTAAATCATACAATAAAATATGGAGTGATCATGGAATATAAATGAAAAATCATTATATTTAGTGTTTATTTGTCTCTTATATATTTTTTGAATACATTCATTATAATTATAATATCGTTAAGTTCTAATAATAAGTATTTATAGTAGTAATAATAATAATTTTAAATTAAATAATTATATTCAATTTAAATATAATTATATTTAGACATTCAGTGACAAATTATATGCTATACCTTTTATGAAGTTCTTATTCTCATTAGTATTATAATTTGTAACTAATGCATGAATTCTTTTATTACAGTCCTTGTACTTTTTTTTTCTGTGGTTGTTCTGTAGCAATATACTGCTCTCGTTACTATTTTTCTATATTTTGAACTTTCTTAATTCCATCAATGAATTTCCATATATTAGGGTGGCTTGCTCCTAAAAAATATGTATTCCATTACTAAAGATACTAATTATTAATAAAATAATACGAACCAATAACAGATGTAAATCCTCTGTGCCACCCTTCAACAGCGTTGTTTGTTGTTGGAAGACCATTTTTGGCTGAATAATGACAATTCTAAATATCTATAGGATGTCTTGGTTCTTGTCGAGTTTTTCGTCTTCCTGTTATTTTCCCTACCCAGGTATCCTCGAAATAATCCAAGAATGGCATTAACAGGTCTTCATTTTCAACATAAAATTGTGTTTCTAAAATTTCTTCGTATGCATTAATAACGTTATCTGGTGGAACATAGGCCAAAGCAGCTAACATACAAATATGAAGAGCAAAGTTAGCATTATTAATATAATTTTCGACTATTGACTATCGAATTAACAATTCTTAACTTGGTGTTAAATGTGAATTTAAACCTTTTTTCCCAAGAAAATTTGAAAAAAATTAATTTTTAATGTAAAAATACTGCGTTATTGAATTAACAACCAATCCAAGTTTAGCCAAAAATTGGTGCTCTACTGTTGAGTTTATTTAAAGTTAACTAGTATAGTTTTAATTAATAAAAATTATGTACTAAATTATGTAATTAGGTTTTGTAGTTTGTACTAGTTGAAACACTAGACATAACTTGAGAATAATATTTAAATGTATATTATTATATCAAAAAAAAAAAAAAAACTTATTATTGTAATTTAAATTATATATTAAGTTGAACAAAACAAATATTTGTACATTGTTTTGTATGCTATTTTTGAATTCAAACATGTTATAATGTATTATGAACAGTTATTATAATATTAATAAAAAAAAAAAAAAAATTTACTAACTATAGTACTTGCAATGTTTTTGTAGCCTTATAATATATTTCATGTACCATCTTCAATGTAATTTGTATGAAATTAAACACTATTTCTGATATACAGATATAAAAAAAAAAATGTCTAAATACTTAATACTAAAGTATTATGTATATTATAACTAACTTGGGGAAACTGAAAGGGGTAAGTGAAGACAGTCGTGGGTGTCGGTATTCAAGGACGGAAAAGTCAACGACAATCCACACCACTAACAAGAAGTTGTAATGCTATAATATGTAATAAACATATATATATTATTAATATTATAATATACGCATGACCATTGCCTTGGTGGCTTGGTGTTTGTATACCTACAAAATTCATGTTTTCAGTCCAGCAAGAAAATACAGTCAGAGGAGGTTGGAGGTCTAAGTTGGTTAAAAAATTTACGCTTTGCACATTATACGAAGTCGAATGTTTAAGTAAAGATGAATTTAATGCACTAACACCAGTTGAAAAAAAATTTGAATTCATAATATCTCAGAAAACGGTATCGTGAATACTTTTGTTAGATGAATCTGAAGTAGTCGGTTTTTTAAAATTGTGTAACATACATTGTGAAGAATCGTCAACCCTCGTACAATTAAGGGATCTCGCGAAATCAGCAATAAAAACTTTTAGAGTTGAACTTCTTGATACCGAAGATAAAGATAATTATAACGATAGTACTGCAGATCTTACCTTTACTGAAAATAGGTTATCATTAGATTTCAATAATAGTCAGAAAAATCATTGTGAAAAAAATATTAGCGAACCAGACTCACAGGTTCATCGCGTAAGTGGGCATGTGGCACTTCAGTACGGGAAGTCTAGGACGGCTGGCTATAAGACCGGTCCGAAAAGAGGAACTATACTGAATGGCATGTCTAGGGTGGTTGACTTGGGTTGCCTGAGAAGACTGCAGTTATTACAACATAACTACCTGTAAATAATCTCTGCGAAGGATTATGATAGAGTCTACAGTGAGGTAGTCGATAGAGTCTATAGTCGGCGGTTGATGAACTTGTAGTAGATAATAATAATACATTAATATTCAAGAACAGAAATACATATATATATTACGTTGAGTACTTTGCTTCACATAAGGTAACCCTGATCCCTAGAAATAATATCACACACCGAGGTCGAGTCACCGAGACCTAGTAAATATAAACAGAACGACACCTGAACGGGTAAGAGCCCAGGTGAAGAGGAGACGTTACAATAAGTTAATTAAAATAAAAAGATCTTTTCATAATATAAATGGTGCAATCCATTTTTTGATTTGGAAAATTGTACATTGCAATGATTATCCATAAAAGTTGTATATTTTTCCTTATGCATGCAGTAGCACAAGTTCACCGAATGGACCTACTGGGAAGCACAATAAACATGTTCCAACAAACATTTGCACTGCTGGCGTTAACTTGGCAGCGCAAAATTGAAAATTGGCCGCCCGGTGAAAATATATAATAAGTTGTCTATAAAAATGTTATACATTTAATGTTCCTTAAAATCTATTTTTCACGAGGCATCCTTGAACATAAATGGATGATCGTAGGAAATAATTGTGTAAAACCGTAGATAAAATTGCGTATATTCTGCAATAATTTTCTTTACAGTAGTTTCTTATATTTTATTAAGCATAGAATTATTATTTATTAGTAAAATTTAAAGTAAAATAGTTTAGTTTATATGATAATATGATCGCCATTTAAAATGATTAATATAAATTAAAGGAAAATAGTTTAACACATATAATATGATCGCCATTTAAAACGGTAAAGTAATAAAGAAATCCTTACTAAACAATACAAGTGATGTTTTAATTATCCTTTCATCTGATGATCATTATCAGTGTAAGAATTTCTTATAATTATTGTTGAAAAATAGGTTATTTATTATTATTTATATTGTGAATTGTGTATTTTTACATTTTAAATGACTATCATAATATTATTAATGTATTAAACTGTTTTACTTTAAATTTACTAATAAAATATAAATATAATATAATTGTTAATACGGTATTTAATTTATTGTTTCTCCAATACCGTATTATACCAGTAGAAAATATACCGTATAGATTCTATACTATAGAATCTTGCAGTACCTTAAATTATAGTATATGATCAATTTTTAAATGGCTTAATAATTTCAGAATACATTTTTAAAACCACAATAATACAAAAACAATTTTAGAGTAAATTAATATTTAAAGTCATGCCACCAATCTTGATATATTTGGTGATTAGAAATAATTTTAATTAAAAAATAATGCAATTATAATTCATAATGAATAATTTCTTAAGTATCAAATTAATTTTCCAATAATATTGACTATTCTATTTTTTTTTATACAACCTATATACAATAATTTTATACCACTGTATAAAGTATAATACAAAATCACATCTGAACAGTAGAGGCACCGAACAGTATTTTAGATTCTGAGTGGAAAGACGAATGTATTTATTTTACAATGATGTGTGTTTTTTTTTAATTTTTAATTTTTATTTTTGTGTCTGTCATCACCTTTTAGGACAATAAAAATGCTTGGATTTTATTCAACAGTATCTTTAATTTTACTCATGATTTTTGTTCTCTTCATACTTCTCGTGCCTTATTAAGGGAAAGGAAAATGTTAGAAGCAATCAACAACGTACCCGAAACCAACGTAATAAACAATGAAAATGACTTGAAACGCGCTAATCGTCCATTGACCGAGGTGCGCGAAGTAAAACACATTTCATTAAATTTAAACAATCGAAATATTCATAGCCAATGTAAAAATATAAAACCTAAACCTTATACGGCATTTTAAAAACTCGACCAAAAATAATACAGTAATACAGTTGTAGTTATCAATTATATAATTTAAAAACTCAAATATATAATATTTTGTATTTACCTCCATAACATTTATTATGACAACATTACGACATCAATAAATATTATTTTCTATGGGGGTTATAATAGATATTAACATGGAGTATCAGTTTTCAACTTTTATTAAACGTATATTCTAAAATTATAAGATAACTAAAAAACTTGGTGTTGTCCGGAATCACCCCACATGTCCGAAATCCCCCCATTTTACTGTAAGTATTTAGGTGGATGATTTATTAGTTATTATTACTTATTAGGTACCTGCATAATATAATCTTTAAATCTTGTAAAATCACTTATCGAGTCTTGTTCATTTCGAGTTTAATCAACCATTATCCAAATTTAAAAAAAATTTTAGTACATAATACCTCCAGGCTCCCTGCTTAAAATTTTGTCAATTCTTTAGTTCTTTATCAAACTGTACCTATTTTATAAATTCTTATTTTATATATTAGTAGGTATATAATATGTTTTTCAGGTTTTAGTTGCCATTTACCCACCTTTCCACTATTGTTATTATCACAGTTTTTATTAATATTACTCAACACGTAAAATTAATAATTTTCAATACTATTATTATTTATTACATATTATGACGAAATTTATGTCATGACTACGGTCCATGGCCACCTCTACTGGTATTCGTGTATGGTGTACCTACCCAAGTTGTATAAAAAAAGAAAATTAAAAAATTTCAATGAAAAGCAAAAATTTTCATTTGAAAATGTTCAAGTTTACAGCTATACTGGTATTTATGCATATGAGCTTACATTCACTTCACACTCGGCACTGTGCCACAAGAGGATAGACAGTACATGTCCTACCTTATCACTTTGCAGAGATTGTTTACAGATAGTTATGTTCTATTTACTGCAGTCTTTTCGGGCCGACCCAAGTCAGACATCGCATTCAGTATAGGTCCTCTTTTAGGACCGGCCTAGCCCAAGCACTTTCGATTCCAATGCACGGGAAAGGACTAGTCGTCAGCAGCTTCACTGCCTCAGCTGCCTGCAGACGCGTCCTCTCTTCTTCCTCCCCGAGCGTCAGGATCCCCACTCGACCATTTTGTAGGAGACACCGGACGTCTCCTTCACTTCTTTGAGGATGAGGCGTTTCTCAACCGGTGGGTTTTTGGAGACAGGGCCAAACAGTTCGATGTCTGGCATATCTTCGAACTAGGGAGTTATATAGCTACTTATTATTTAGTTTTTATTAATATTACTCAACACGTAAAATTAAAAATGTTTAATACCTACTATTATTTTATGACGAAGTTGGAATTGTGACTACAGCCCAAGCCTACCTCTACTAGTATTCGTTTATGATATACTTAAGTTGTGTAGAAAAATAAATTTGAAAAATTTCAGTTATTGAAAATTTTCAACGTTGCTGAAAATGTCATTAAATAAAAATGCATAGACCACAGAGTCATGGGAGCTTACATCCACTTGGCACTGGGCCACAAGGAGAAGGACGGCACATGCCCCGCCATATCCCTCCGCAGATATTATTTACAGGTAATTATCTTGTATACCGTCTTCTCGGGTCGACTCAAGTCAGCCATCTTAGACATCACGTTCTGTATAGGTCCTCTTCTCGGACCGGCCTCATAGCCAGTGTCCTAGACTTCCCGTACTGAAGTGCCACTTCGCGAGCCGGCCCAAGCCATCCGCTCTTGACTACTGCGGTGCGCGTTACTGGACTAGTCGTTAGCTGCCTCAGCCGTGTCCTCTCTTCTTCCTTCCCGAGCGACAGGACCCCCCTTCGATCATTTTGTAGGAGGCGTCTTCTCCGCTTCTTTGAGGACGAGTCCTCTCTCAACCAGAAGGTCTTCGGAGATAGGGCCACACTTTTGGATGTCCAGCATATCGTTGAACCTAGTTAGGTGTATACTTAAATAGTTTTTGTTAATACCATACCTACTCAACACGTAAAGTTAAAAATTTTTAATACCTACTATTATTTTATGACGAAGTTTGAATAGTGACAGCCCAAGCCTACCTCTACTAGTATTCGTGTATGGTGTACCTAAGTAGTGTATAAAAAAAAAATTTAATCGTTGAAAATGTTCAACTGAAAATGTTTAAGCTTACAGATCTACTGCATAGACATGGTATGCATAGACAACTTGGCACTGGGCCACAAGGTGATAGACGTGGCACATGTCCGGCCTTATTCCTTCGCAGAGATTATTTACAGGTAGTTATGTTGTAATAACTGCAGTCTTCTCAGGCAACCCAAGTCAGCCACCCTTGACATGCCATTCAGTATAGTTCCTCATTTCGGACCGGTCTTATAGCCAGCCGTCCTAGACTTCCCGTACTGAAGTGCCACATGCCCACTTCGCGAGCCGGGCTATGCCATCCGCTCTCGGTTCCCGCGGTGTGCGTGACCAGACTAGTCGTCAGCAGCCTCTGACGCGTCCTCTCTTCTTCCTCCTCGAACATCAGGATCATTTTCAGCATTAGGACACTCGACCATTTTGTATGAGACACCGAACGTCTCCTCCACTTCTTTGAAGACGAGACATCTTTCCTGTCTTTCGACCGGTAGGTCTTCGGAGGGCCATATGTTAGAAGTGCTAAAGATACAAAAATGACGTATCATTTGCGCTAAAATTAATATTTTATATAAAAGTAGTTATTTAAAAATTTCGATTTTATAAAAAAATATCAATAAATACATATAGTAGAAATTAATTTTAAAATAATAAATATATAATTGATATAATTAATATAATAAATCGGTTGATTTTTTCAATCTCAAAAAAAATATCAATAGTAAATTGTTAAAATATAGTTAGTTCTGAGTTTAATATCAATCAACCGTGGCCAAGAGTGGTTGAGGATTTTAACGCTTTTGTACGATGTGATTTTGGGGCTTTCGTACAATACAACTTTTTTTTTCTTATCTTATTTTGGCTTATGTCTTCCACAGCTTCGGAGACAAGGTCACACTACGATTCAATTATAAATGCATATTTTAAAAATTTTTTTTGCATATAAATCCGGTACCTAATTACAACCGTTATTATTTATTATATATTTTATAACCACAATTTGATATTTCCGATAAACGTATTAGGTATTATATTTTATTTCTTTACAATTAGTTATCATACAATAGAATAGGCATATTCAAGATTTTTGTTTTATCAATTTTTTTGTCTTGAAACACAAATGCTAATGTTACGAGCCAAAATAGACACTGATATGTTGAACAATAATTTAAAAATTTATACGAATTGGAAGATATTGAATGAACATAATATTATAACATAAAGGCTGCTTTAGGAAATTTATAATTCCTTCAGTTTTGCAGTTTTTCGTGCAATATTCTTAGTTTAGCAATAACAGTTTGAAAGTCTGAGACAATGTTGAATAATATAATAAGTTTTTCAAATGGTTGACACTCAAAAAAAAAAAATAACAAATTAAAAATGATTTACCAATTAAAATGTCTGATAAAGAATTAACTGAAGGTAATAACTATTGATTCAACAATTATTAGTTCATTTTATGTTATAATTGATACTGTTTACACCAAATAATAGTATTTATTATTTCGTTTATATAAATTATAATACTTTTATTTTTTTTGTCATATTTAATTTTATAATAATAACTACTTTTGTTCTTCACGTGTATTATGCTTATTGAAGTGGTTTACTGTAAAAATACCTTTTATAAAAATTGTAGAGAAGAACTTTTTTAACAATCGTAAGGAATTCGATTTTTGATATCGTATTCCAATCGTCTATTATATCGCATGGTAAATTAACAAGTTATCTTCTTACTTTTGATCAATTAACTATTTAACTAATTAATTAAAATATCATAGATCGTACTTCTTACGATTGTAATAAAAAAATTTTCTCTACAATTTTTACTATAGGTAGTTTTGCTGTAAACTGCTTCAATAAGCCGTATTACTTGAATTATCCAACTATTTGGGTATGATAAAAAATACTAATTATTACGACATCGGGATAAATAATAACTAGGTATATAAGAAAAAAATCAAAATCAAATCAAATGTTATTTCATTTAGTGTACATTATAGTATATTGTATACAATTAGGTATTACAAATTAAATTTCATATAATAATTATATTATAATAGTTTGAATAAATTATTATTACAATAATTAAAATAACAATATAAATTATGATATCGGAATAATTATGTAAGAATAAAACAAAATAATTCTAATGTTATACCTAGAGTTAGGATGTTGAAGACTTAAATAACACACACAATATCAAATGCTAAAGCAGTGGTTTTCAAACATATTTTATACACGGCACACCGTACACTTCAAAAAATTTTCACGGCACACTGACCTTTTTTTAGATGAACCAAATTGTTTTGAATTAATTATAATTTTATATACATTTAATTAGAAATGTGTGATTGATGGGATAAAAAATATTTATTAATTATTTATTTATTTATTAATATTACAATTACAGTATAATTAGTTATTAAATTAATTTACAAAAAAAAGTGTGGTTTATACATAGGTATATTTAATGAGAAATGTGTGCCTGATGGGCGTTACAAATATTTTCAATCCTCGGATGAATAGTTGAGAGACATACCCTCATTTCTTCTTCCACTGAATTTAGTTTTTCTCGTTTTTTATTTTTTATATTTGTAAGCGCTGAAAACCCTTGTTCACAATGATATGAGGTTGAGAACGGAAAAAGAATAGTCAGTGCTTTTATAGATATCTCTGGATATTCTTTAGAAACATATATCCAGAATTTATTGAGAGTGATCTCTTTGAATTTCAACTGCAATGTTCGATCATTTTTAATTGAACAGAGATTTTCTTCTTCAACAAGCTTTAAATCAACCAAGTCACTAATAGACACATTAAAAGGGTCTCGTACCCAGTCATAATTTTTAATATTAATACTTGGAAAATATTTATTCATTTTTACTTCTAACAATGTGATAGACTCGACTATTAATGACAAAATATTGTCATCCGCAACTAGTAAAGCAGTACGTGGAAAGATGATTTAATTACCTTTAGCAGCTAAAGTAACAATATATCAGACTTTGTATTAAATTTTCAAGCTTTTTTACTCAACAAATAAAATGTTATTGACATTCAAATAAAAAAGATGAAAATTTAGAAACTGAAAAAGTCCGGAAACTATTAAAAACAAATCAATATTTTATGAAAATTTATTGTGTATAGAAAACGCTAATATAAACAACCAGTGAAAATTGCATGTAGGTCATTTGTTACACCAAAAACCAAAATCGACTTTGTCAAAAACCGATTTTGCGTAAAAACTCCTGGTTTTCCTTCATTTTTTTTTTGTTTTTATCCATGCTTATGAATTTCTAACTGATAAATAAATAATATTTAAAAAAATTCTCATGGCTAGCTCAAAATGTGTCAAAATAAATTGAAAAATTTACCTGTGAACACTAGCTGAGTGTTTTGAGTTATTCGTTTCTAAATTACAACAAAATATCAAAAATCGATAAATAAAAATTCGTTAATTATTTCCCGGTGAAAATCCAATATCATGAAAATGTTAAATTCAAACGATCATAAAAAATGAATGTTACATTCCGATAAACTTTTTTTTGTTTAAGGAAGACAAATTTGTGAGAAATCTTCTAATAACATTTCTAATGTTAGCTATGGAAAGATAAACTTTTATGAATTTCTAACTGAAAAATAATATTTTGAAAAAAGTTTGTTACGTTCCAAATTGATTTACTTAAAAAAATATTAATATTTTAAAAAATTCGAAAGTATAAACTAGATACTTGACTTTTTTATTTTTACCATCATAAAATTGTTCTCATAATCAAATTTACAAATTGGCTAATTTGAATAGTTCCAAAAAATTTTTAATAGAAACTAAAATATTTTATTTTTAGTATCAAAAAATAAAAAAATAATTTACATTTATTACGATTGGGGCCATAAATTATATTTATAAAAATAAATTTAAAAATATTTATTAGATTAAAAGTTTTTTTATTTGTCAGGTCTTCCTGTTACACGCCCTGTATAATCGTACAATAATTTTTGAACTTCAATTAATGAAACTTTTAAGGAACCTATTGCATTAAAATTTACAAAATACGAAAAATTTCTCAAAGTTATAATTAGCTCAAAAAAATATTTATTATGTTACCATGCATGGAAAATGCTAATATAAATATTTGGTGAACATTTCATGTGTCTACGGTTATTATAGATTTGAGTTAGGTTCACCAATTAGTTTTATTTAATTATTGTCAATAACATTATACTCGTTCATAAATGTAACACCCTCATAAGTATTGTTGTAAGTGGAAATTAAAAAAAAAAAAAAGTAAATCCACAGTATTTTTTATGCGAGCGTCTAAAATTTGAA
This sequence comes from Metopolophium dirhodum, assembly GCF_019925205.1. Classification (NCBI taxonomy): domain Eukaryota; kingdom Metazoa; phylum Arthropoda; class Insecta; order Hemiptera; family Aphididae; genus Metopolophium; species Metopolophium dirhodum. The sequence continues at coordinate 21,231,846 of NC_083560.1, forward strand.
TTTTGTCTAATTCGGAATAATTACCAAAATGTGCAAATCATTTTGAGTTAGAAATTCATAAATATTTTTTTTATAAATCTAAAATTTGATAATTTAATAGAATATTTATCATAAGAATCTCTACCTCAAATAAAATTGTATTGATATTTATAGAAAAAAAAACTAAAGAATTGAAAACTGACAATGTCCGTAAACAGCTCAAAAAGAGTCAAATTATTTTCAAAATGAAAATTCTAATATAAACATTCAGTGAAATTTTCAAGTATTTACAGTCATTCGTTTTTTAATTACAACAAAATAAGAAAATCGTTACATGAAAAATCGAGTGAATATCAAATGTTGTAAGAATATGAATTTCAGACGCTCATAAAAATTGAATTTGACTTTCTTGTAGACATTTTTTGTTTGATAAATGTAGACAAACTTATGTATAACCTTGTATTACATTTTCAAATATTAGTATTAAAAAGAATATTTTTATGAATTCTCAACTCAAAATAATTTGCTAATTTTCGTGATTTTTCAGTATTTTGTCAATATTTGAAATTTAAATGCTTATAAAAAAAAAAACTGTGACTAAGGGATTTTTAATATTTTTTTTATAAATGTCATTGTAACAATATAGTAGGAGCCTTCTATTAAATTTTCAAGCTTTTTTACCAAACAATTAAAGTTTTATTGACATTCATAGAAAAAAAGACTAATAAAAGTGGAAATAGAAAATATTACTTTACAGCTCATAACAAATCAAAATGATTTGAAAATTTTATCGTGTATAGAAAATGCAAATATAAACAATCAGTGAAAATGTCATGTATATACATTCATTTGTTTTAGAGTTACACCAAAAACAAAAATCGCTTTTTTTGAAAAATGTTGCGTGAAAATTCCCGTTTTTCCTTAATTTTTCTTTTGTTTTTCACGGCTCTTTTGAAAACTACTGGTAAAGTTTTACCTTTGACCCACCAAAGTACCAACTAGATTCACTTTCCTATCAGAAAATATACTGTTGAAGAAAATCTAAGCATTTTTACTGTAATAAAAGGTGACGACAAACACAGAAATAAAAAAAAAATAAAAAAACACAAAAAAATTATTAACGGAAAGTTGAATTAAATTTTTACGAATGTTTGAAGCTCTTGTATTTTAAAAACACGATTTGTTCAAGAATCAAAATGCTCGTCGGTCGTGTTTAAGTCTTATTTTGTCCAGTGACGATTTCATCTATTTTTCAGCTATATATTTAGAGCTATATAATAATATATAGTATTTGGATATCCTTTGCCGTCGTCGACGACCTTGTATTTATTCCCAGATCAATCCGACTTCGTATTCCATTTTATATGTCGACGAGGGACTCAATTTATTTAACTCGTTAGTAATTCTGACTATTGCTGGTACATATGCAATTCTTCTGGGTCCGTGGCTTTGATCCGGTTGACTTCTTTTTCTTTCCGACTCCTTTTTGCAATTTTTATTTTGAATTTTATTGCATTTTTCATTTTTCGATAATTTTTATCATTTTTTGGTCATAATATTTTGTTAGTTTTAATGCATATTTGACGTTTGTATATCCGGTACGACCACAATCGCGGATTTGATTCGTCTTCTAAGCCCTGAGAAAACTTATACTTTTAACTATTTGCCCACTTAGGCCTATATATACATAGGGAAATACATGTATCCAACAGTAATATTTTTAGGCTGTGATTACAATTTATAATATATAATTTCAACTTCTAATCAAATTTGCATCTAATTTCCGTTTTTTATTTTTTTAAATAAATGTTTAGTAAATTATTTTGAATGTATTTTTCGGTTTAACATACCAGGTATAACAACCTAGGTGTACCTTAATATAACATTGCGTTGAATAAATGATTTAATTTGTCCATTTTTAAGGTCTTTATTGCGGTAAACTACATTTTGATGGACATTTTTAGCCATTTTTTCGAGCATTTTTCGACGATTTTTATATTATTTAAATTCAGGGCTAGTCATGATATTTTAAAAATATGTCGATAATAATAATGTATTGACGGTCGACGTATTCCAGGTTCCTGCAATGTAAAATTGGTTAAGATAAATTTAAATGTGTCTTAGAAAAAAAATGAAGGATTTACAATTTTAAAACTATTGAAACTTACTCTGATGATTAAAATGTTTATTCAGATTTAATGCCAATTATTTTAAATTATTTTAAATATGCACTGATAACAAGTGTAGATGCATCAAAATGCTGAGCGTACTTTTTCAGTATATAAACATACTTTAAGTAATAGACGGTATAATTTTCAAGAACACAGTTAAGAATTGCACATCACTTATTATACATTTTAATTCAGAAAGAAAATATATTTTAATTTTTAAATACCTTTGTTTGGTGTTTTTTTATACTATTTTATAATTCTATAATATTTTAATATCCGTCATGATATATAAGTAAGCAATTAACAATTATATTACATTGTATTATTTTTTTTATGTAACTTTGATGTACTTTTCATTGAAATTATAATTTATTTATAGTGCTATAATTTGATAAACAATTTTCATTGCAATTTTGAACTATTTTTAGTGCAATTTTGACATATGTTAAACACAATTATATCTGGTGTTTAATATTATAACGAAGGCTCGGAATTTGTAGCCATACGAATCGTTAAAAATGCATTTTAAGTAACCCCCAAGATTTGAACTCTATATAGTTGCGCCACTTGTGCACATAATATATAGCTTGCAGGTGTTGTGAAAAAAACTATTAAAAAGTATTTATAAGCAAATTACTGGACGTGTGTGAAGTTGGCCCCCCCACTTTAACCCAGGAACTTCAAACCACTCTAGAAAATTTGCTATTAATTTGCTAGAATTTGCTATGCACTTTTTACAATTTGCATGGCAAAATAATTTTTTACTTGGGGGGGGGGGCAACTTCGCTGTAGCACCCCACACTTTAACCTAGGAACTTCAAACTTCTTTAGAAAAATTGCTTCTAATTTTTTATTCAAATTACATTTTTATAATTAAAACATAGATTTTAGTCCTCAACTTGACTTTTTTTAACCAAATAAGATTTTTAATTCATGATGGTCGGTTCTTATCTCAGTTTTTTTTTTTATTTAATATAGAATCATTTTTTTTTATTTATCAATTAAGAATAATTTATCAAGATAGAATTTTATCGAATTAGAATAAAAAAACTGAATATATCTAAAAAAAAGTTAAATAAAAAGTTCCAAATTTAATAAAAAGCCTAAATTAATAAATTAAATTTTTATTTCTTAATATAAACAAATCTCATATACCTAAGTATACATATGTTTTCTGTATTGTTTAGTTTCAACATAAATACCTACTAATTGAATCCAAAATTTGAATTCCCGAGTATTTAGTATCCTAAACAAACATTTAGGACATTTAATATTTTAAACTGAAATCATTTAGTAGTTGTATATAACTTTTTTACGTCCTGAAGTTGACACCCTGAGAATGGTTGATCAAATTCAAACTTGTACCGAGGTGTTATAGATTTCTTGCAACAATTTGAAACATAAGTTATAGAATTCGCAACATTGATTAATGTCCACACCAATCAGATTTCGGTGTGCCAAATTCATGTACGTTATTTTTAAGCATGTCTGGTGAAATCGGTATTGTTATAGATGGTTATAACATCAATATTAATGACTTATAAAATATTATTTTAATAATTAATATATAACACGTGCATGAACTTGGTTCACACACTTTACGCAATCCACTGCAAAGGTATGCCAAAAAATAGCGCATACTTAGCAAGTAATAGCAAGTTTGTTTTCAAAATTGGCAAGTCAATAAAGTGCTTGCCAAAACTATGCAACAAAATAGCTAATATTTAACTTGTAATAGTAAATTGGTTTCCTGGTATATATTTTTTGAACTACCTATTACAATTATGTTTACCTTTTACCTTTAACCAATGGTATTATTTATCCAACGTTTTATTTTCATAATTGTTTTTTTTGTTCCGATAAATTATGATTTATCAAATAATATTATAACACTACTAGCCACCAACTAATCATAAAGTGTGGCAAACTGGCAACGGATTGTTCAGACTTCATATAATTATTATCTTATTTACTCTCTTATAGGTACATATTTTTGAATAATATAATATTTTTATGAATAATATTATTTAATAATTAATAAATCAATACATTCAGGAATAATGAATTTTAAAAATAAATTTGGCAAATGTAAGTACTTTGATAAGTACCTTTTTATGTGAACAGTGCCTGTCACGTTCCAAGCTTAATTAATTTAGCCCAACAATAAACAAATACCTACAATTTAACTATTCATAATTAGTTATTATGTCCATGCCTGCACCCTCACGCTAATGATTTTGGGTCGATTATTTCAAGAAAGTATCTATAGGAAATGTAATACGAGTTGTACATAGACAATACTATACAATACAATAATATTGTTTTCCTACCGTCTTTTAAAATATTTCTATTTTTAAATGTTTAATATAATATTCTCTCCGATCTTTCTATAATTTTATGTATATCGACTATACGAATGATTAAAATAGTTTATATTTAGTCTTGTTATCTTGCTATTTACATATGATTGTATCGTCATTTATTTTATAAACGATAAAGTGAATAAAAACGGTTTTATTGTCGGTCATTCGTTTTCGTACTATGATTTCCAACGTGTGATTTTTGATGCAATTACCTACTTATAATATTGATTTATTACGTAATTTGCTTGCCGCGTTTGGAAAATGGACAACAAAATAGTAAGTTATCTTATAAATTATGTACTTTTATGTTTTAATAAATGTATAAGTAAGAAAATAATAAAGTAATTATTATAAGGCTATTATGGCATGTCCTACGTGAATCCGACAAATGCGACTAAAATAAACATTTTTCTTTTGTCGCATCGGTCGTATTGTCTTCCATGCTGGTCAGAATAGAATCATAAACTAAAATAAATTTATTTATGATTATAATAATAAAATAACCTTTTATTTCTCTAACAATTTATTGGCAATGCTTGCTTGCAATTAAAAAAAAAAGTAGGGAAGTGGTTCCGCATTCCTAATGATCAAATTGTTGATGGTGAAAAATTAATTTTAGATCTATGAATAATAGCTAATCATCTAAAAATGTTATCTCCTGTAGGAATAGCAATGATTATTGTTGCTGATGTAAAGTAGGGTCGTGTAGCAACATCTATACCAATTGTAAATATATGGTGAGCTCATACAATGTATCCTAATAATCCAATAGTTAATATAGCATAAATTATTCTGAAATTGATAATATTACAGCAATAACTTTTCATAATTTATTAGGAATTGCACGTAAAATTGAGTAGAAAAAAATATTCTTGTTGAATGTGATTAGGTGTAATTATTGAATTCGGTATAATTTTATCATTAAAATCATTTAATAAATAAGGAAAAATGAATGTTAAACTTAATTATTATTTAATATTTATGTGTATTTTGTTAAGTAATTCTAGGGGTGCTATGTTTAATATTGGTGATAACATTTTTATTATATTTTTTTTCATTAATTATTTTTCTGTGGTCCTTTGTTAATTTTTAATATTCAAATAAATAAAATTAATAAAAAAATGAAAATAAATTAAAAGATTATTAGGTAATATAAATATATTTAATACATAAAAACTATTTTAAAATATAAATTAATTTTTATATCTTATATTTTCTATATTTAATGATATTTTAAATTTAAATTTGAATTACATTATATCATATTCATCAAAATATTAACAAATTAAATTATTTTAGATTCTGAGCGGAGTGATAAACAGTCTCACGGAGATCTGACGAATGAAATGATGAAATAACTTTTGTTCTAATCAATATTTTTGTAAAATTTATATATATATGACCAAAAGTCATAGGCACTTGCGCCACATTTTTAGTATACATTTTTTATTTTTTATTTTTAATACAGAAAATAAAAAACTTAAAAAATGGTTAAAAAAACATTAAAAAATATTCATAATAGCCAATTTGTAAATTTGATTTTTAAAAAAATTTATATGGTAAAAACATTTTTTAAGTCCAGTGCCTGATTTTTTACAATTTTTTTAAATATCAATATTCTCGTTAGGTAAATTATGATCAAGTTTATGTAAGAAACATTCAAATTTCAAAAAATTTTTTTTTTAAATATTTTATATAAATAGGTATTTTTAAAAAGGTGCTTGTTAAAATCTAACTATTTTTTTATTATTTTACATAAACTAGATCATAGTTTCAGAGACTGATTTACATAATCTCCGCCCCTAGGCAAATTTTATTTTGCCACCCCATAAAACTTATTAACGAAAAAACGTATTTTTAAATACTTATTTAACATAACTACTAAAAAAATAAATCATAAATACTGATAATAAACAATAATTATTAGTTATGTTAATAAACTGTTTTAATCAAGTAAATAGTACCAATACAAATATAAAAAATACCAATATTAACAAGAATAATATATGTTATATTTAAATAATAAACATTTTTATTTGCCATCCTTCAGAGTAATCACTAATCACCTTAAATTAGTTTTTTTATTATCGTGTCTGTCGTCACGTTTTGGAGTAGTAATAGTGCTTTAATTTTTGACTTCAGCGGCTCTTTGACAAGAAAAATGAATCAAGTTGGTATTTTAGGTCAAAAGTAAAAAATTTTCAATAGGTTTCATAAACGTCAAGAAAAACCTTATAAAAGTATCGGAAAAAAACCGAATTTTTACGTATAACCAGTTTTTATTTTGCTGTAACTCAAAAACAAGTCATTGTAAATACTTGAAATTTTCACAAAATGTTTACCTATATTAACGTTATCTATTTACGATTAAATTTTCAAAATATTTTAACTTTTTGAAGCTGTTTATATATAGACAATTGAAATTTTTGATTTTTTTTTGTTATTTTCTTAAATGCATATAAAAAAAATTCGGCACTAAAAACTCTTTTAAGTTTAATACAAGGTTTATTATAATTTGTTCTTATTGTAGTAAAAAAAAAATCAAAAATCGTTAGTCACAATTTTTGTTTATAAGCATTTATTGTTCAAATGTTTACAAAATATGTCAAAATCGCGAAAACATAGCAAACAAATTTATGAGCGTATGAAATTTAATTTTTTACGAAATCGTGTAAAATAGCGATATATTACAATTAAATATAGGCAATAATATAATATACTCTAATAATTATCCTAGACTAACAAATCATCTCCGTTCAGAATCGTTTTTTGTATACAACGATACCTGTCATTGCATTCAAATTTAACACATCCATTATAGTAAACTACTCTCCATAACTACTATACAGCAGAGCGATACTCACTTGGCCACCTTTTTTTTTAATTACTATACTTATGTGTATTTTGGTATTATAAATATAAAATATCTTAGACCGACTTTGCTTAGAATCATTTTTTTTTCAATTATACAAAATTGAATTAATATTTACACAATATTGTATAATTAATAACACAATATACTATAGGTATACATTAAAGTGATTATTACTATATGTAAAATAGATTGTAAGATTGACTTTTTATAATATATTTAGAAAATGAAATATTTTAAAACCAACAATAAATACCTTTATATCTTTTTTTCCTGATAATATAAAATGTTGGTGTCTAAGTTTTTAAATTATTTTATTTTAGGAGAAATCAAAGAAAGGTAGAAAACCTATAATTGAGCTAGGTATTGTCTTCAGTAATCTTGAAAAAAGAAAAAATTAATTGTTTAATGAAAACGGTATCTTGAAAAAAGCCTCTTCGAAAATTTGGAATGAAATTTCAACTGCTCTTGAAGGAAAAATGACACCAGTAACCTTGCATTTGGCTGTGTATCATAATCGAAATAATTGGCAAACGAAATTAAAGGATCTACTTGGTATTAATGAAAAACAATTGTATTATCACCAAATAATGAAGAAAGTTCATCAGATGAATTATTACTGTCGACATCAGATTCATCAGTATCATTAACATTCTAATAGAGAGTTATTTAAATTTTATTATATAATTTAATCAAAAAATATAATTATATTCAATGAGTTAAAATTGAAAATATTTAATAATTTCATACATTTAGTATAATAATCACACCTATATATTTTTTAGATACATATTTTACGGAGCTGTAGCTTTTAGTTCTGGACACTACGTGGCGTATATACGAAGATCCGAAAATAAATGGGAACTTCATAATGATATTTTGAAAAAAAATATGAAATTATTAAGTACAAAAGAAAAACATATAACTCCACATCTTCTTGTATATATAAGATTAAACTAAACATTTTAAAAAGAAACAAGTGAAATGTTAAATTAAATTTTTAAAATTAATATTACCTAACATTTTTTAATTTATAAGACTTTTATTTCATTTTTTTAAATTATTAATTAATAAAGTTCATTATTTACAAATCATTAGTTTTTACTTTTTATAATAAACTATTTTGTTATTACACATATCTAATATGGTACTCTATTATATCTGTTGAATCAAAAAAAATATTTATTATTTTATTTCTTGTTTTCATTTTAAAAATGAGGAATATTATAATTCTTTAAAAAGAAGGCATAATAATAAAATAAAAACCCTGGTATAAAACAGTGAAGTAGGCACCCCCAAAAATATTTTTATAAATACTAAAAACTTCATAGCAAATTTAAGCAAATAAACAACTGATACTAGTATCAACAATTTTTATTAAAATAGGAGATTTTTTAAATTGAGAATATTTTTTATGGAAATAAGTATTTACTATTTATTTAGAATTTTTTAATCAACACTTCATTAATATTACATTTTTATTAATTTTAACTTTTTATGAAATAATGAATATATTATTTAATGATTTAGGCTTTTTACTAAATTTAAAATGTATTATTAAATGTTTTAAATTGATCTAAATTCAGTTTCTTTTTAAAAATCTTATAATTTTTATAATTTAGGGTTTTAATTAATTATTAATATTTCATTTTTATTAAATTTGGAATTTTTTATAACTTTTAGATTCTGAGCGAAGCGATGAATGTATTGATTTTACAATGATGTGTATTTTTTTTTTATTTTTTTTTTTTTTGTGTCTGTCTTTTAGGACAGTAAAAGTGCTTGGATTTTCTTCAACAGTAACTTTTCTGATAGGTAAGAGAATCTAGTTGGTACTTTGGGGGGTCAAAAGAAAAATTAAGGAAAAACGGGAATTTTTACGCAAAATCTGTTTTTGAGAAAATAGATTTTGGTTTTTGGTGTAACTCTAAAACAAATGACCGTAGGGACATGAAATTTTGAATGAATGTTTATATTAGCATTTTCTATACACCATAAAATTTACAAAATATTTTGACTCTTTTTGAGCTGTTTACGGACATTGTCAGTTTTCAATTTTTTTAGTTTTTTTTCTATAAATATCAATAAAATTTTATAAAAAGGCAGATGAAAAAATTATAAATCCTTCGTCACAGTTTTTATTTATAAGCATTTAAAGTTCAAATTTTGACTAAATACAGAAAAATCACGAAAATTAGCAAACTATTTTGAGTTGAGAATTCATAAAAATTTTTCTTTTTAAATCTAAGATTTGAAAATGTAATATAAGATTACTCATAAGTTTGTCTACCTTTATCAAAAGAAAAATGTCTACAAGAAACTTAAATTAAATTTTTATGAGCGTCTGAAATTTATATTTTTACAACATTTGATATTCACTCGATTTCTCATGTAACAATTTTCTTATTTTATTGTAATTAAAAAACGAATGACTGTAGATACTTGAAAATTTCACTGAATGTTTATATTAGCATTTTCTATACACGATAAAATTTTGAAAATATTTTGACTCTTTTTGAGCTGTTTACGGACGTTGTCTATTTTCAATTCTTTTTGTTTTTTTTTCTATAAATACTTTATTCACAATAATATTATCAAATATACTTGGTAATATCATAGGCTGACTGACCGTTTTCGCTCAGAATCGTTTTTCTTATACAATTATATTATATCATTGAATTCAAATTTAACACCATCCATTACAGTGACCCACTTGTAACCTACTGTACAGCAGAGCGACATCCACTTATCCACCTTTTTTTTTAGATATATTCAGTTTTTTATTCTAATTCGAGAATAGCATAGCAAATTCTAGCAAATTAATAGCAATTTTTCTAGAGTAGTTTGAAGTTCCTGGGTTAAAGTGGGGGGGGGGGGGGCAACTTCACACACGTAATTACTAGAATACTTTTAAAAATAGTAAAGTATTTAAAATGCTGCCCAAACACTAGTACCTTTTAGAAGTACCTACCTATTTGTAATAAATAATAATGTTCAAATACAGCAAAAAATAAAAAATTATATTTAGTTCTGACACTATTTGTCTTAATAAAAAATTTGGCTCTTGTATTTTAAAAACATGATTTTTTCAAGAATCAAAATGCTCGTCAGTCGTGTTTAGGTTTTTTTTTGTCCAGTGACGATTTCATCTATTTTTCAGCTATACATTTAGAGCTATATAATACATTGTATTTCGTCGACGACCTTTTATTTTTCCCAGATCAATCCGACTTCGTATTCCACTATATATGTTGACGAGGGACTCGATTTATTTAACTCGTTAGTAATTCTGACTATTGCTGATACTTATGCAATTCTTTTGGGTCCGTGGCTTTAATCCAGTTGACTTATTTTTCTTTCCGACTCCTTTTTGCAATTTTTATTTGAATAACTTTTGAATATTCAACTATAGGTTAAGACGTGGACGGAAAACTATTGAATGCGCCTTTGGCATGGCGGCAGAAAAGTTTCAAGTACTAAATGGTCCCATACGATGTCGAAAAGTAGAATCAGTGAATGTCATTATTAAAGCGGTTTGCATTCTACACAATGATGTACGTAAACGAGAGGGTATCGTCTATAGGCCCACGGACACGCAAGAAGATCATGAAATAGCAGCAGTAGGTATAGACACAATAATACCAAGACAGGTAACAATAAATGAAAGATCTTCAGCGAATACTATTAGAAATTATTTATCTAATTATTTTCTTTCTCCTCGTGCATCTCTACCATGGCAATGGAAATACACTGTACCAGAAATAAGAAATACGATACGCTATGATACGACAACATGATTATTATTATATTATTATTATGTAATTATACTTATAATTATAATTTATAAATAAAATCAAAGTACAATGTAGTACAATAGTACATAAACAGCTAGTATATCATGTTATTTTTTTATGGTATTTTTAGACACTTTATTATTAATATAGCTCAGATAAAGGTAAATACAATTCGTATAGGGAAATGTTATTTTTAGAACAGCTGAAACGTAATAATTCATATTGAAATATTATTCTAAATACTACATTCGTTTATTTGGCCCTTCTTTAAAAGACTTGTTTTAATATACTCCATGTATATTAAGTGTATAATATAGGTACATATATTAGGTAATTACATTTTTTACATACCTGTCATGTTTACTTTGGCTGCTATCTCGTGCCATGCTTTTTCTGTCAGGTCTTTTCTTGAGTATCCAGAAAGATTATAATTATATAAAAGTTCGTGTTTTTCTACCTCCTCGACAAATTTAATGTGTGCCAACTGCTCATTCATTGTGAAAAATATAATATTCAGGTATTATATAATAATTATAATAATAAAATAATAATTTTAATACATTTTAAGTAATAAATTAATCATTTATTACAATGCAATCACGCAACTGAAACCGAAATTCGTCCTGCAAGCACATTTGCACGTGACCAGTTGGAAACTGATTACAAACCGATTTAGTTTTGGTCGACAAGTGTGCGGTTTCCTATTACGCTAGACAAGCAAAATCGCCAAACGGTTGCTCGCGCAACTGATTTGAGATTCTCGTTGCAAAACAGTTTTACCGTGTTTTAATCCCTCCTATATAAAAACTGCTTATTTGTAGTTTCGGGATCGTACTTGTTTATTCGAATTTACAATCACAACTTCATTTCGTAATACTACTTGTTTTATAAATACTAAATTTCCTAATTGTTTGATTTGTAAGAAAATCGTTACATGAGAAATCGAGTGAACATCCAATATTGTAAAAATGTAAAAACTTAAAACCCTCAAAAAAATTTAAGTTGACTTTCCTGTAGAGATTTGGTATTTGATAAAGGTAAAGCATAACATTTTTATGAATTTCTATCTCAAAGTAATTTGCAAATTTTTGTGATATTTACATATTATATTGTCGAAATTCGAAGTTTAAATACTTATGAAAAAATTGTGACTAGGTATGTATTTTTAATATTTTTCAACTACCATTGTAATATTATATTAGATACATTGTATTTACTTTATTTTTATATAAAATTATAAACTTTGTTAGAAATCTAAATTTGTATATTAGTATATTTATAAACTCATAAATTCCAAATTATACTTTTATATTAGACGCAAAATGAGTAGGTACTTATACTTACTTAGGTACGAATAATATATGACATACAGAAATATACCATGTAAGTACCTATATTCAGTATAGTTTCTGTAAAAATATTACCCACAAAGGCTATATCCGTCTTGTTTTTAAAATTCAAACAATAATGATTTTAATGATTCCATCACAGAATAAAATGTTGTAATCCATATGGATAAATGTGAAATTTGGTTTGATACAAAACAAAATTAATTTTTTAAATATTAATTTCGGACATTTATAGAGTAAAGAGATGAGCTTGATTTCGAGAGTTACCCGTGTAGACTTATTTGTAGGTGGTATCAAATTTATTTTCGTTGATAATTAAATGACGAAAGCAAAATATTATTATACAGGGCCTAAAATTGTGTGCAGTAGCAAAATTAAAAGTGTGCAGTAACAAATTTAAAAATAATTATGTATAGTATAATTAGTAAATAATTGTCAAACACTAACAATAATATTATTTTGTTTTATATCACGATTTGAAACAATACATACTTATATTAATGGTTCTTTTTAAACCTTTTGTGTTTATCACTTTATTATTTATTAAATTAGAAAGCACTATTTATTAGAGCTAATTATTTATTCTTTATTAAATACAAAGTATCATAAATGAAAATAGTATTACACTTAACACCATCATGCGTATATACTTACTACAAAAAATTACAAAATTACTCTTCAAGAATAGAAAAGACGAATGATACAGTGTCAACAACACCAAATTACCTACGTTATAATCAACTATTATTTGTATTATTTAACGTACCGATCCAACGAAATATTTTTATTTTTATTTTATAATATTTTAAATATTTTATCTGTACCTAAGTAAATCTTGTAAAAAAGACTCCTAATTATAATTTATAAAATTCTTGTGTATCCATTTTTTAATGTAACATCAAATAATTTTTTAATTGATGATGAAAAACTGTAAAAAAGTCACTAGTTATTACAGGCCATTACACACTTTTTAATTTAGTGTTCCACACTTAGTATTTCGTACTACACACGATTTTAGACCCTGCGGCGCCATCTGTCGTCGTAAACCACAGATATATTATACTGTATTATTATATCTGTGTCGTCGACGATTAACCATTTTCCCAAGTAGGTACACTAAAATGGGGGAGACTTCGGACATGGGAGATGATTCCGGACAACACAAAGTTTTTTAGTTATCTTATAATCTTAGAATACACGTTTTATAAAAGTTGAAAACTAATACTCCACGTTCATATCTATTATAACTCGTATCATATCAACTCTATCATAGCTCGCTTTAAAATTCAAATATAACGAAAAGCCCACGAGGTAGCCTAGATAATAATCTTACCTTTAGATTTTATAAGAGATCAATCCACTCTAATTTTTAAACTAACGGATCTACATGTGTTCTGCTGAGCGTAGAATTTGCTATGCCAAGCACTTGTAAGACGGAGACAACACATGCGTGTATCACGTCTTCTTAATCAGTTTGGTGATTGAAATTCATTCAAACATATAACATGAAACATTAAAACACTTGGATTTATTAACGGTAATGCATTTTTAAAAATTTTATACCGATTGATTTTAGGTTTTTGTATTCTTAGAGAGAAAAGAACTCGCTCCCTGCTACACAAGCTCTGCTTTTAGGGATGCTGTCATATATTGTATTCCGTTTTAAAATGTATGCATATTTATGTATATAAAAAAAATAAAGGAAAAACGTAAATTTTCACGCAATATTGGTTGTCGACAAAATCGATTTTGATGTTTGGTGTAACAATAAAACAAATTACCGTATATTTCAGCTGTTGTTTACTTTAGCATTTTCTAAACACGATAAAATTTTCAAAACATTTTGATTTATTATGAATTTAAACGGACATTTTCAGTTTCTAATTTGTTTAGTTTTTGTTCTATAAATGTCAATAAAATTGTATTTGTTGGGTAAAAAATCTTGACAATTTTATACAAGGCTCCTAATATATTGTTACAATGATATTTGAAAAATATTAAAATTCCAGTCATAATTTTTTTTATAAGCATTTAAAATTCAAAATTTGAATAGACACGTAAGAATCAGGACAGTGTGCAATTTATTTTGAGCTAAAAATTCATAAAAAATGTTATTTTTTAACCTAAGATTTGAAAATGTAATACAATATTCCCCATACCTTGGGTAGACACCTTTATGAAAAAAAAGTATCTACAAAAAAGTCAAATTTTTATGAGTGTTTGAAGTCTTATTTTTGCATACCATATTCACTCAATTTATCGTGTAGCGATTTTCTATCTAAAAGTAGAATATTTAAAACGAGGTTCCATGTAAATAGTTTATATATAAATTACTTTATTCACAATATAATCTAATATACTTAGTAATATAGTTAGCTGACTGACTGTCTTCGCTCAGAATTTTTAGTTCTTTATGATATTATATCATTGAATACAAATTTAACACCATCAACGGGTTCGCCGAGCAAGACCACTGAGTGCTAGTATGTGGTGGTGTGGGTATGCCTTTACATTAGAATAACAAATTAACACAAATTTTCGGTATTAGGTTGCTATAATATAGTAATTTTTTAAATAATACACAGTATAAAATATGTGGCCCTGTTGGCCTAACAGATAAAAGTAATAATGGTTAGTCGTCTAACACAATTAATAAAATATAAATAAACCTATTATAATAATAAATAAATAAATATGCGATTATACGCAAATACCAATTTAGATAGATATTTTGACATATTATTATATATTCGACCGCTAATAATTAAGGTGCGTGCGAGACTATGTGTGTATATAATTGTGCGTGCGATTGTGGGTATTGATTGGTGGCTTCCCTGAAGATAACGAGTGGCGATCTGGACAGCGGCCCAAAACAACCAGAATATAATAATAATAATAGTAACGTAAGTAAAAATAATGAACATAAATTAATAATAACTAGGTACTTATGAATAAATTATTTTATTTTATTTCTTTTAGACATCTAATTGTATTCTGTATGTAAATTTGATTTAAAGTTACCACACATATTGGTTAAGATAAACTTAAACTCACAGAACGTAAAACTTGTCATACAAATAATAAGACTTATTTTAATCATAATCATCGATTTAATATTAGTCTTTAATATAAACTTAATCATTTAGAATAAATAATATAAATGTAAATAATATATAAATGAGAGTAAACAAAATAAAATTAAACAATTATTATTGATTCTTACCAATTAACCATCACTTAATCATACTAAGAAACCTTTTTAAATTTAAATACAACTTTCATAAAAATAAGTGGGTAAGTTATTTCTATTACTAAATAAATTATATAAATTAAACATTTTTTTTTTGGGAAGCCTTGAGATGTTGGCAGTATACAGACAAGAATATATTATTTCTCTTTCCTAAAAATAAAATGGACAAAAACGATATAAAAGTTTGTTTAGTCATTCAATTTTTCACTCACTCTCATTTAAATTTATGGTATTAGCTTCTTATTTTCTTCCTCAAGTTCTTTAAGATTTATTAATATGACTGATCCGTTGTCAGAAACTACTAAGCTCTTAATGTCAAGTTTCTTCATTTGTAGTACCTACATTAAATACAATATTATTAATTAACAAGGTTTGTAATTTATAAAAGGATATTTAATAAAGAATTGTAATACTCAATATTCTCTAGTAATAGAAACTAATTTATATTTTATACATTAACAGCACAAATTAAGATATGTCTTAATCTGTGATTAATATATATGTATACTGTAAATGAACAATAATTAATCTATACTTCCATCACAAGCTTGCTTAAAGGAGAAAGATAAATCATTTAAATTTAAATATGTTATTTGATTTAATAAAAAAAAATAAATAATATTACAACCATTTCATTTGCAGCTAATAAAACCTGTCTTTGATACTGTTATTGCAATAACATATAATTCAATTTTAAAAGATATAATGTAAATTGTGTGTGGTGAAACGAAGTATGAACATAATATTATTATGTTTATTATAATATACTCTTTACTTTAGCTTTCTTTTTCTTTTTTATATAGAAACACTTTTTTATTATGCTTACCGGACTTAATATATTAAAAACTGTACTATTTGCTTTTGAGGAGTTATCAGTTTCTTCCACTTGTTCAGTATCTGCAGAATTTTGAGCAGGGACATTGCAATTCAACATCATACCGGCATCTACGGTATCTTTTTTATTATCCAGTTGATTATCGTCAATGTGCAGAGGAGACTCCACTTTCTTATTTTTTGGGGGAGTTGTTACATGAAGATTTAAGTTGTCGGCTGTATCTGGGCAAGAATATTTTTTTGTTTTTTCCTAAAAATAAAATGGAATAATAAAGATATATAACTTTGTAGTCTTCAAGTTTTTCACTTACCCTTCTTAAAATTATTGCAGTTAGATTCTTGACATGTTTTTCTCTAATGTGTTCTCGACAAAGTAATCGGCAGTCATACAATGAAGAACATACTAAGCAAATATATTGTTTTTCCCCCTTTTGTAATACCTAAATTAAATTCAATATTATTTATTAACAAGGTTTGTAATTTATAAAAGGATATTTAATAAAGAATTGTAATGCTCAACATTCTCTTGTTATAGAAACTAATTTATATTTTATACATTAACAGCACATAATATGAAGATATGTCTTAATCTGTGATTAATAGATATTTATACAGTTAAAACAAAATAAATAATCTATATTTTCATCACAAGCTTGCTAAAAGGAGATAGATAAATCATTTAAATTTAAATGTGTTAGGTATATGTATTTAAATAAGTTATTATAATATATATGATTCAATGTTACAAGATATAATGTAAATTGAGTGTGGTGAAACAAAGTATGAACATAATATTCCTATGTTTATTATGATATACTCATTATTTTAGCTATCTTTTTTCTTTTTTATGTAGTTACAGTATAGTTGCATAATAATGTTAGCTTATTTGTGTTTATAGCAGAATGTGATAAAATAAAATAAAATGAAAATATACACGTGCAACAAAAATATCTATCGATTGCATATTAAATCAATATCAAAAACACATTTTTTATTATGCTTACCGGACTAAATATATTAAAAGCTGCAGTATTTGCTTTTGAGGAGTTATCAGTTTCTTCCACTTGTTCAGTATCTGCTGATTTTTGAGCAGGGACATTGTAATTCATCATCATATCCGCAACTTCATTTCTTTTTTCGTTACCCAGTTGATTATTGTCTATGTACATAGGAGACTCAACTTTCTTATATTTTTGAGGGCACGTTATGTGAAGTTTTGAGTTGTCGGCAGTATCTGGACAAGAATATTCTTTTGTTCTTTCCTAAAAAAAAAAATGGATTAATAAAGATATATAACTTTGTAAACTTCAAATTTTTCACTTACCCTTCTTAAAACTATAGTAGTTACATTCTTCATATGTTTTTCTCGAATGTGTTTACGACAAAGTAATTGGCAGTCATATAGTGAAGAACATACTAAGCAACTAAATTGTTTTCCCTCATTTTGTGGTACCTAAATTAAATTCAATATTATTTATTAACAAGGTTTGTAATTTATAAAAGGATATTTAATAAAGAATTGTAATGCTCAACAATCTCTACACTCTATTCAAAATCAGACCGTGACCAGGCGGCAACCAGTTTTCGTCGGGCGGCGGTCAGACATATCGCCAGATGCCGTCCCCACTACGGCGACGCGTCGGGCGCTGCCACGGAACAAAGCCACACTCATGCGCACAACTCGGCCGCCTGGTCACGGTCTTATTTTGAATAGAGTATAGTTATAGAAACTAATTTATATTTTATACATTAATAGCACAAATTAAGATATGTCTTAATCAGTGATTAATATATATTTATACTGTAAATGGAAAATAATTAATCTATACTTCCATCACAAGCTTGCTTAAAGGAGATAGATAAATAATTTTAATTTAAATAATAAATATGTTATATGATTTAATAAAAATAAAAAATAATATTGCTACCATTTCATTTGCAGCTAATATTTTGTCTTGATACTGTTATTACAATAACGTATAATTCATTTTTACAAGATATAATGTAAATTGTGTGTGGTGAAACGAAGTATGAACATATTATTATTATGTTTATTATAATATACTCTTTAGTTTAGCTTTCTTTTTTTGTTTTATGTAGTTACAGTATATTTACATAGAAATGTAATCTTATTTGTGTTTATAGTAGAATGTGATAAAATAAAATAAAATAAAAATATACACGTGCAACAAAAATATCCATCGATTGCATATTAAATCAATATCAAAACCACATTTTTTATTATGCTTACCGGACTAAATATATTAAAAGCTGCAGTATTTGCATTCGAGGAGTTATCAGTTTCTCCCACTTGTTCAGTATCTGCAGATTTTTGAGCTGGGACATTATAATTCAACATTATACACACATCTAAAGTAACTTTATCGTTTTCCAGTTGATTATCGTCTATGTGCATAGGAGACTCCATTTTCTTATTTTTTAAGTAGGTTGTTATGTGAAGTTTTGAATTGTGGGCAGTATCTGGACAAGAATATTTTTTTGCTTTTTCCTAAAAAAAAAAATGATTTAGTAAAGATATATAACTTTGTAGTCTTCAAATTTTTCACTTAAACTACATAAAATGTATGTAGTTAGCTTTTCATATGTTTTTTACTAATGTGTTTACGACAAAGTAATCGACTGTCATACAATGAAGAACATATTAAGCATCTATATTGTATTTTATTCTTTTGTGGTACCTAAATTAAATGCAATAATCACATGCCTTATTAAAGAAGATAGAAAAACCATTGAAATTTAAATATGTTATAAGTCTTTAATTATGTTTTTTTTTTTGATTTAATAATAGTAAAAAATAATATTGTTACTATTTAATTCTCAGCTAAGATAATTTGTCTTTGATACTGTTTTGCAGTATATTATGATTCAATGCTACAATAGATATAATTGAAGTTGTGTGTGGTGAAACTAAGTTTGGACATAATATAATTATGTTTATTATAATAATTTATTATTTAGTTTAGCTTTCATATTTCTTTTTTATTTGTGACAACATTTTATTTTTAATAAGATGCACTTCCTATTCAAACTTGTCCATACGTATTAAATTTGATATGTACACTTCATGCACATGCGATCAGTTGAGTTAACAATAATCACACATTCTTCTCCCAGAATCTCACATATCTTTTCTAGGTATAGTACATTAGTATGTGATGTAATGCTTCTAGAGATCTGTACATTAATCTTTTAATTTTTCATTACAAAAAATTCAAAGATTCATTGTATCTAGAAAAAAAAATTTTCATTTTGGTAGTGTTATTTTTCAAAGTTACATCTATAACCTTCTATAACTAATGGAATATTAGAAATATTATTAAACAAATAATCATTTAAAAAGTTCAATTTATACCTAATATTTATTTGTAATTTAAAATTATACAATGCTATACGTTTTATAATGCAGCTTGAAAATAAGGACATGAGTTTTTTTGTTTTACCATAGGAACCTAAGTCTTTATTTTTATAGTTTAAAGAATCTAGGCTAATATGTAGGTACCTAAATAATATTGTAAATTATTGGTACGCACTACATCTTGTATGATTAGACTTTGGGCTATTTAGCTATATATCTCAATAAGCAAATACCTAATTAATGTTTTATTTTTTATGTGTGAATTTATATAAAATGATTAGGTACATGCTGTAGCTTTACATTTAATCATTACCTATTATTGTATAGGTAATTGACGGTAATTGAGATGATAATTTAAGATAAATAACTAGAAAAATAAGACATACCTACTTATAGGTACATACCTAATACATAAAATATTTCTGTGTTCTCTACTCTGCCCCTTTATATAACTATAATATACTATATTACTTCACACACAATATTGTCAGGGATGATTTTAGCGTTGCGACAAGACCCAGGGAAAGCAAGAACTATTATTTAATGTTTGCAACAATTAGCATAGGCTACATGGGGCAGAAGGCCCAACGCACAGAATTATGAGATAGTTATAAAAAGTATATTGTGGGAAGTCTGTGGGTCCAATAGAATCTTAGCAATATAGCTATGAAAAAACTACGCAGTTAGTAAAACCCCTCATCGATCATAAGATTGGCCAGCCACAAGCACATCTGCAGACCCATGAGCACTCACTCACACCGACACTATAAATATAGCTAAGACTAACTAATTTGGGGATTGACCACGAACCGTGGGTACGGTCTCACGAGTCACAAGGAACAAGTTGAGTAGAGGTTTCACCGTTCACACTATATAGTAAAGACCAGAATAGTCCCATCTTCAGGCGTGATTTCACATAGTCAGTACGAGCATCTCCACGCAAGACTTTTTTTAGAATAAAATTTTTGGACTTAGATTATTTCGGGACTTAGAGAATACAAAGTTACATCTATAACCTTCTACAACTAATGGAATATTAGAAATATTATTAAACAAATAATCATTTAAAAAGTTCAAGTTCGGTTAGCAACATTCGTGGATCTAGTTTACATTTGAGTATTCAACCACCCACAGGCACGTACTGTCCCAATAGGATACCGGGAAAATCCCAATAGGCCCTCTTAAATATTATAAGACCGGGGCCCCCTACCATATATGGGTACCAGTTTCAACTAAATTTGTTATTTTCTTATCTTAATAATTTTAATTGAATGTTATTGAAAAGAGAAAATTACTTAAAGGAAAATAATGAATTTCTTTAGTTCCTACCTAAGTTATAGATAATGCAATTTTGGGAGTACTAGCTTTGATCATATTATACTAACTAATACGTCTTGTTCGTCGAAAAACAAATATTTTTACTTCAGAATTCTTATGAACTATGATAAGAACTAGAAAAAGTCGCAAGCGACTACATAATTAAGTTATTTATAAATTGCTTAGATAAATAATTGTTGATGATTAACCTAGATACACTTTTATTATTTCATTTATTTGAATTTCGTCATCTACTTAAATAACAGTTTGAATAAATTGAAAATAGTTTATTATGTTTAACTTATTTTAGATTTGGTGTTACCTAATATATTGCTGTTACATAGGTATACAATAAAATAATAATAGTAGGTACGGCAGGACATTAAAATGAGCGTACAAAAAAGTCTAATGTAAGAGTTCCAACTATTGGTACAATGAAAAAGTACCTAAGTACTCTTTTAAATTGTTAAATTATTATTATTATACATGCGTATCTACTATTGGTCGTGTTTCAATCTATTTTATTATGAATTTTGTTTATGTACAAATTTATAATGTATAACAATGTATTGAAAACTCTTAGATACTAATAGTATATTTAATATTATCTTTTTAGTGGTCCTAAATAATTTAGAAGCTCTCCAGCCACATTGTATGCATAACATTTTCCTTCATTTTAATAATTATTTCATTCTATATTATTATTATCGGTAAACCCAGAATGTTGTTTTACAAAATTAATGTATTCTATTATATTCTATTTTTTTTTTTTTTTTTTATAGAACTTAAATCAAAATATAGATTTTGTTTATTATTTACCTGAACATACATTTGTACAGTTTGTTTTTTAGTTTCAATTTTTTTTATAGTTTTGTATCAAAGTAAGAAATGGGTAAATAACGTGGCTGATGTTATAGGTAATAGGTATAGTGTATACTGTATACATGGTATACATGAGACCCATCTCTATTCGTAAGTTGTAAGTGTGTCCTAATTATCACAAGTTTCCCGGTAGGTTTTATACAGTATTATGTATTCCTACCTATCAATAATATAATATAAAAGCCAATAGGTACCTACACTCCTTGTTCAATACTAATATACTGTAGATAACTTTATACCATCGGATAAAAATAATATTGATAATAACGTTTATAATATTTAATTTTGTTATTATTAAACAATAGACTGAAAAATTATTATAACGTCCAACATTATGAATCAAGCGAGGTGAATAAAAAAAAAAAATTAACAATAAACAAAAAATTATTATTTGGGATTGGTAAATATTCGAAGCATTCAAGAATGACAACTTACCGTTGGTAATAGACAGACAATTTGAGCGTTGTAAACAAAACGATGACGTGCACAGGAAAAAAACTTTACCGATTTACCAGCAGTCGGGCAATGGCTATTTATTATTATTCAACCAAAACGGACTACACGAACGGTGGTTTAATGGCGGTGCCAATGAGTGACAAACGAGGCGAACAATATTCAGCAACGGATAAACAGCCGGTGCGAACGCCAAACAAAAAAGACTCGATCTCGCGTCGGTGTGTCACTGAGTAAACGGCCAGTGGCGTCTCGTCAGCCGTCGTAGTATTGCACAAAGACAACAAGGGACCGCCATTATTGATTTTAATCTCGTACACGTCATCCACGTCTTTTACCACCACGTCACTAATTGGCGTCCGGTCGTTTCAGCTGTAGCAGCAACTGGTGTCTCGCGTAGGGCGTAGCTTGCGATCGTAGAACAAAACCTAACCACAAACCAACTGATTACCGACAGATGCGTCGTGGTCACGCACTGGTATCGACCTGTTTGGGGGGTAGTAGAGGAACCAAAGACCTATAAACTAATTGACAGCGCATTCCACTCCACCCTTAATAAAAATTAACAAGTGACTATTTTATAATAATATAATATATAACATTTCGTATTACACTATTTATTTAGATATGTAGGTAATTATGTATATTTTTCTAGTTTAAACATAACTGCTTTATTATTATTTTGAGAATCCAGTATTACTTAAATATAAGTTAATAAATAAGGACAAAAGGACTTCTATTATCATTTATGATTAAAAAAAAATGTTAATTTAAAACTAAACAAAATATACATTGCAATATAGGTATATAATATAACAAGACCTTGTATTTATGACCATTGACTATTGAGTATATTATAGCGAACTAAAAGATAGAAAATAAATTCTTATGTCATTTTACCTGGTATGGTGTGAGGAGGCCTTTATAGCAAGGCTAGGCAAGTAAATGATATTTCTTAACTCGTTTAAAGTTATTGAGTTAAGTTAAGTATTTCTTTTTTTCAGTTAAGTTAAAAGTTAAGTTAATTGACATTTTAAAACATCAATTAAGATTAAATTAAATTAACAAATAATGTAATGGTAACTCAACTTAACTTCAATTAATAAGTTAAGTTTTTTTTTTTAAAAATGCATTGAAAAGGTATTAAAATAACTAATGAGCCGTGTTAATCACTTGGATACTAATATACTTATGCATAAAGACACATATAATTTTAGAACTCTATATTTTACTCTGGGTTTATTTAAATTTATATTTTAGTGTGAATGTGCTTACAGGTACTGTATTGTAATATTTATAATTTAAAAATAAATTACTCAATCATTTAAAAATTATAAAAAAAGCTACTATATTTTTATTCAAAATATCTATTAAATTGTAATAATAATGTTATCTCAAAATTTTGATCTACCATCGATCCTTATCTCTTGTTTAGTAAGTGTCCTCTAAAACTAAAAAGCCGGTCAACATGAGCAGATGAAGGGACGGCAGTATTATACTTGATATATATTTCTTCAAGTGTATTTGGTAATTCTGAAGGAGATTTAATATTTGTGTTAGACAAATAATTGTCAACAACAAGTTTATAATCATTATTTGAATCCAAAACATTATTTTCTTCAAAACTAAAAAAATCATCTTCAAATTCACTATTTTGACATTGTATGATATTTTTATTGTGTTGGAAGTCGACTGAAGATTTTCTTGGGAATTTGTTATTATTGATGAGTTATCAATTATGCTTTCCATAAGTGTATGTTTGATGTTATTCCAATTATATTCTACTGTACAATTTAATCACAATCAGCCACTTGACACATCTTTGACTCCATATATATCATGAATCTAAGAAAAATTTTCTTGCCATTATTTGAGTTTAATTAGGTGTAAAACAAATTAAAATAATTATGATACTAACAATCTTTGTTCATTTCAAACATACAGGCAAAAGCTATTTAAAATATCTTAGGTTCAAACTTCAAATCAGTTTTTCTCAAAACTATACATTTTGAGATATGTTCCGTCCTGTTCTAGGATGGCGAAATGGTTTACTTAATATTAATACAGAAGCAGAAATAATGTGTTTTGCTGATGATACAGTTATTCTTATCCATGATAAAAATATAGAACAATTATGTACTAAAGCAAATGTTATTTTTAATACTACTAAAGCATGGTTTGATAACATTCTACTTAAATAAAATCTCAATAAAACAAAACACATTGTTTTTAATTTATAAAATATTGATATTCAAAACAATTTAAAAATCTGTCAACTCTGGACACGGTGCTTAATGAATAATAACCATAATGTTAATACTAGATTCAGGAAAAATGTAAATATATTTATACCTAGATGTTATAAATCTTTTGGTCTTAAAAGCTCACTAAATACTGCTATTATTTTTTGTAAAGATTTAATAATTATTATTAATCTCTTCAAAAACAATTATCATTTTAAGTATAGCATATTAAAATTACTCTAATTTCTAATGCATAATTAATACAAGTATACAATGTCTTAATCATATGTTATTTTTTTCAGTTGTTAATGTTATCATCATTAACTTCTTTTTTTTCTTCTATTGTTATATTGTAACTATAATTTTTTTCTGTTTTACTCTATTTATAATTATGTTACTATTTAAATATCTATATTAATTGCTATACACTATTTCAAGACCTCATCACTTTCAATACAAGCACCAACTTAAAGAAGGTGACCAAAATATTATATATTAATGCATTATATAATCTATTTTAATAATAATTGTTTGTTTGCAAAAATAATAATAAATAAATAAATTATCAGTATTAAAAAACAATGCATAAAATAAAAATAAAAAATATTTATTAATAAGAGGTAGCTACTACCTTAGTCACAAAAATGATGATGGATTATATTTCTGTTTTATAAGAAAATGAATCTTAGGCATAGAACATTACATAAAATAAAATATAAAAAAGTTATAAAAATAAACTTATCACAAATTAGTAGACACCAGCCAGTAGTTTTCAAGCTTAGTACCGCTGGCGAACACTACAACGGTTTTTTACTAATTGTTGGCATATTCACATATGTTTCAGCATTTCTAACATGTTTAAAATTATCGTCTGGCACTCTTTTCAAGAGTCCCAATTTGGAATTTATGATATTTACATAGTTTAATAATTCTTTGTATTTGTTATAATATAAGCGTTGTTGATGTTCACATTCTGATATATTAAGCATTTGTTTTTCAATATCTGATGTGCCATGTGTGGCCACGACTTCAGCAGCTTTATTTAAGATTATGTTTTTAAGATCTTCTTGAGAAAGTGTGACCGACTGGTTGGATTCAAACTAAAATCAAACATCTATAAATTAATTACATGTTCCTCACAAATATATTTTGATAAAATAAATTCTTACCAATAAACATAATGGCCATTCCATCTTATAATCCGGTATCTGCTCATTGACTAATACATTGCTGATAAACGTTACTAATTTCTCAATGTTTTCTTTTTCGTTGTCAATAACGGCAGTTGGTACATCGCTGTCTGCACCACAATCTGTAGTTGAGCCATCGTCGTTTTTATTAACTGAATTAACATCACCAGAGAATGGAGAAATGCTGTCACTGACGTCGTCTGGTTTGGAATCCTTTGGGCCATTAGAATTGCGATTGTGTGCCATGACAAAAACTGTATTCTTAAAATGTTTAATCGAACAGTAATGAGAAATTGTTTGATAAAAAATACGATCTTCTAATAATTACCCAATTATAACACGATAGCAGTAATATAATATCTTGGAAGTTGGTTGAACCACGTTGGACTCTGACTTTAAGGTCCGGGGAAAAAAACAGGAAAAAATGACAAGTCATCCAAAAAGTCCATATCACCGTCGGAATACTATCACTGCAGCGGCAATACTCTGCAATGTTACCACAACAATAATTTTATACCAAGTACAGGTGCGGACTGGTAAAATAGGGCACGGGATGCTACCCAATTTAAAGGGCAAATAACAAAAATTTTCGCGGAAAATTTAAAACACGTAGATTATTTATAAAATTTTAATATATTTTATTTTGTCTTAAAAAAATATTGAATATATGTTAAAAACGTAAATAAGTACCAATTTACAACAAACATTCAATCAAAATTGTACAATATTATAGATCACTAATAATCGTAAGTTGGTAATGATCTGCTGTTCACTAGGTGTCTAGTGTCTTTAAATATACAATAAACAATGTTAGGCAAATATATTTTAGGGCAAGGGATGCTGTTGCATCCCAGCATCCCAGCCAGTCCGCGCCTGACCAAGTAGACCTTTGAACAAATGGACAGCGTATTCCACTCCGCCCTGTTATCAATGCACGGGAATCATATAAGAGAAAGAAAGAAGAAAGAACGAAGAGAGAAATGAGAGAAAGAACATAAAGGGGGTAATCATAGAGGTATTAAAGGAATACTATATTTCCCCCACGTTCTCTTTTACTCTATATCGTACCCACGACCTCTCTCTCTCTAAGCGCCGTTTATTAGTCAATAGGTCTATAATGCTTAGATCATATTACACAAGCACAGAATAGATTTAATCTGTTCTGTGATACAATTATTATAATACGATCAAAGATTGTAATGACCGCAAAATTATTCCAAGTCCAAAATAATCTATTTATTTTAATATAACTAAAGACTAGCTGTCTAGCAATGACTGAATAACTGAAGCCAAATAATCTTAACACATTTTCATTTATTTTTGTTTTTCCAATTATCTTAAAAAATACTGAGAATTTTTAATTTACACCTCCCGAACTAGATCCAAATTTAAATTATCTAAATGTACCTATATAGGTGTACATCAATTTGATATTCTACACACCGGGGTCTTAGACATTTCAGAAAACAATTTATTAGTTCAGGCGTTTACAAATATATATTTTGAATATAAAAACAAAACAAACATAAAATTAATATGTACATTTTTATATTATTTTTTATATAATTGTAACAAAAAAACGGGTAAATGGAAATCGCTCTGCAGTGTCAAGTGGGTCACCGTGTAATAGTGTTAAAATTGAATTCAATGATATAAAAATATAAAATCATTGTATACGAATAAAAAAACGATTCTGAGCGAAGACTGTGGTAAACGGAAAATTGGTACGGTGATTGTGTTTTGAACAAAATAAAAGAAATAGGCGGAA
Organism: Metopolophium dirhodum; assembly: GCF_019925205.1. Taxonomy (NCBI): domain Eukaryota; kingdom Metazoa; phylum Arthropoda; class Insecta; order Hemiptera; family Aphididae; genus Metopolophium; species Metopolophium dirhodum. The sequence goes on from NC_083560.1 coordinate 21,259,687, forward strand.
TATTGGTACTATAAAATATTTTATTTTCAGTGGTTCAAAAAATTAAATTAAAGCCATAAAATATTTAAAAAAAAAATAATAAAAAAAATAATCATCTAACCAGAAATATTGTGCATGATGGATGAAACCATCTGACTTGGAGTTTCTCGTGTGTCTAAGGCTCTTTTTTTTATATTATGTTTAATAACAATTATTTCCTCAATTTTATTATTTGAAGTGTGATTATGAGGCACTATATTTGAATAGTTTATATACTAAAATAAAATTAATAATAATACATTACAATACAATAGATACAATAATATAAATTATTACTAATTTAAAACTTACGGGTTTATTTAAATTCGTTGTAATTTTTCCCGGACATTTTAATGTTGTATTTTGTGAACATTTCCACCTAATAGTATTATTATTTTTTCTTAAAATTACATACGAATAATTCTTGTACGGCATTAATTCATTTCCCTTTTCAGTTTTAAAACTTTCCATTATAACAAAAATAAAAATTGAAAATTGTGGACACGTGGCAATAAGTTGAACGTTGAACGTTTTGCACTAGGTCGCATGAAACCTATACAATATCTTTATTCATCGTTATCGATATTGTCATTTGTCGTTGTAGATTAGATTAATACTTCCCTACAATTTCATGCAGTACTTATCTAATTTAAGATTGTTTTTTTCATAGTTTAAGAAACCCTGGTTTTTACGACCGTACCAATATTCCACGTTCAAAACAACCGTACCAATTTTCCGACAATCGTTTCGGTAAACGAAAAACTGGTACCTACGGTCTTTATAAACGCGGAATACTGGTACGGTCCACAATAGTCAATGTTTTCCAAACTTTTATGAAAAAAAAAAATGAAAATTCAACGATTATTTTTTAATTTAAATTTTATTTTCCCGAAGATCGATGGGAAACCACGAGTGACTGCTAGTGAAAATAATACGATAACGATAAGATACGATAAATATCTACAGTCGAGTCGCGATAACTTGAAGTTGAAGGGGGATAAAAATTCACCTCGAGATATGTATTATTCGAGATACCTAACTCGAATTTATCAAAATAAAATTAAAACTTCGAGTTACCTATGTAATGAAATATAATTTTAAAATTTTACGATAAAAACGTTATGACAAATATAATGCATTTATGTATAGGTATACATAAATGCTATACAAAAACTAAATTAAATTAAAAAAATAAGCACAATGAAGTTATAAGTATATACACATGCATTATTTATGAGACAAAGTAGAAAAGTAATTTTTGGTTTTTTGGCTGTTTAATGACAAAATCTTCTAATTTGCCAATGGATTCGAAAATAGAAGTATCCACGCCTTCGACAGATTCAACAAATTGCCTAACAGTTTGTAATGACTGTATTAATCAATAAATGTCATGAACTTAATATACAGCAAGTTCTCACCAGTTCATCATAATATTATGCAATAGTGGATTGAGTGTGTTCTATTTTTCACTTAAACCAAAATTATACATATAATGGACAATTTTAAAAGTCAAAGAAGCAGTGAGTTTATATAGTACATAAGAAATATCCTTGTGTGGTTTTGAGGAAGTATAACAATTCTATAAGGTGTAAATACACACAAAACACACATTTGAAATGCCCGGGAAATGTAACAACTAATTTGATCGAACCAGTAAGTTATAATATTATTATATTATAATATATTTATGTATTTATATGGAACTAACTTAAATTCCAGTACGTAAATAATTCAAATTAAATGTCACATAACCGCACAGTTAACAGCAAAATAGTATGAAGGAAAAATTTGATATTTGCTTCTGACTTTGCCATAAATATTCTAGCAAAATCTGAATCATGGTTTATGGATGGTACATTCAAGTGTTCGTCTAATGTGTTGGAACAACTTGACTTGATACGAGGAGAGTATAAAAGTAAAGTATCTATTTGTGTGTACGCCTTTTTATCAAAAAAGTAATAAAAATCGTATACAACTGTTTTGCAACAAGTTATCATTAAATGCATTCAAGTTTTTCGACATCCAAAACCAAAATTTGTAACTATGGATTTCGAAATCGCTGCTATGTTGTTGCGCTGTATCCGTTCTCTGGAACTGCATATAAATATAATACAACATGACATATAAAATAATTCACTTATAAACCAATTCAAACCTCATTATAATATAATAATATGACTGTAAATTACTGTGTTATAATAGTATAACTATATACCTATACCAATATTTAATATATGAATAATTATGTACATTATTATACAATATATAATTAATTAACTTGTAAGCCTATTTAAACCTTATTTGCATAAAGCTCCAAACGGTAGTTTTGGTAGAATGAATCCTCGCCCGAACGGTCTATACGCTCCACCTGCGTCACCCACCTAACTAATACCACGCTTGAAAACTTGCCCAGCTCACCAATAAATTATAATCCTTGCTAGAATATACACTGCATGTCTAAGGTACTCATACTTTCAGAAATACTGGAAAACTGCAACTATAATTATGATTCCTGAACCAGGAAAACTCCACTCGGCTCCAGAAAACCATCGTCCAATATCGTTACTCGATACTATGTCAAAAATTCTTGAAAAATTAATCTTGTTCTGACTGAAAAAATATATTGAACCTCGTCCAGAACAACATGCTTTTAGAACAGGACACCCCACTACACTACAACTAACCAAGCTAATTGATGGCCATCTGTCAGCCAAGGCCGGAAACAACAAACTGCAGCACTATTCCTAGATATGGAAAAAGCATTCTACAGGGTATGGCAAGACTGTCTTATTCACAAACTCCTTGGTACGAAAACACCCATCAACTCGGTAAAACGCATCAAATCATTCCTGACCAATAGACAATTCTTTATCAAGATATTCCACCACCAGTCAACAACAAGGCAAATCGAAGCAGGCGTTTCGCAGGGCTCATGATTATCCCCACTACTGTACACTGTATTCATCAACGATCTGCCTTCAGAACCACAGGTGTCAACATCACTGTTCGCGGACGACACAATGTTCCATACCAGCAACAAAAACGCTGCCTACGCAGTACTAAAGCTCCAACGGCAAGTCACCTTAACAACAAAATAGCTCAGTCGATGGAGATTGCGACTTAATGTTACAAAAACAGTGGCAATACTTTTTGGAACAAAAACAACTACCAAACTGAAGAAAATGACTATCTACGACAACAAGGCAAAACTAGGAGTAACACTAGACCGGGGGCTAAAGTACTGTGTTCCCTGACACACTTTGTGTCTCCTGAAAATCAAAGTGTGTCCCCTGAATGACAAATGTGTGTCCCAAGTAACATAACGTGATTTTAGTTTTATAGAAAATATAACAAACATTAATCATTTAATATTTTAATTTACCAGTTACCTATTCTGTTAACTTAAGTTAATTACCTACCTACTTATTTTGTTTATATACTATGGACAAGTTTGTTATAAAAAAAAAGAAGAAAATAAATGATAATGGGTCAATTCAAAGTAATTAGGTACCTACTGAAATAAACCCTTTAAAATTACTAAACAAGCAGGTACATAGAATATTTAAATTATTCTATGCTGTGTCTATTAAAATATAATATTGTTTATATTGTAATAGGTACCTACTGAAACGTTAACTAATAAGAGCATCGTAATTTATAGAATATTGTCATAATATTATATAATTATATAGGTATAGGCACTATAGCATATTATAAATATGTATTGATGTTTATTTTAAGTCTAAAATATATTAAAATACCGTTAAACGGCCGAACTTGGGGCAGTTTTGAAATTCTATTGTAAATAACTTTAAGATTAATTAATCTAGACATATTTTCAACGCATCATTTTGTTTTAGTTAAGGTTTGATGTATTGATCATTGATCTGTTGCATTTGAATCATACAAATTATTCCTTCTATGTTTTTTTTTTATTTTACTTTTTATTTAACTTTGAGCACTATGTTAAATTTTTAAAACGTACTAGACAATTTTCTGAATTTAACAAATATATTTTGTACCTGGTGTCGCTGGTGAGTATAATAGTATATATTAACATATAAAAAAAAAAAATAAAAACATTCTTGGTGACCAATTAAACAAGTACTTATTAAAATAAAAAAATAACAACATTCTTGTCAGGTATTAAATAATAGATCGGTAACTTTCTTGTTTACCAATTAAATAAGTAGGTATTATAATGTTATGTAAATAACATTAAAAAATCAGGGTTGAATAACAGTGGCCCAAGTTGGAATACTTGGACTAAATAAGTAAAACGTAATTTACAGAAATGTATGCCAGATTATAATATTTTATAATATAGAGTAGTAAATTTAACACGCATCCGAACATATTCTTTATTATCAATTTTTATGTAAAACGTCTAATTTAATGAGTATTAGTGTAAGTTTTCAGACCTTTTCAAAACAATAGATATTAAACTAAAAATTAATACTTTTGTTTAAAACTTGATGCTGCAACACTACCAAAGTGATTTTAAATATTGTTAAGATAACAACAGAATATTTGTATCACATTAATTAATTGAAAAGAGACCGTTATAGAGGTAAAACTAAAAGATAATATTTTTGGCCCCCATGTTAAACACACGCCCCAAGTTGGCCCGTTTGACGGTATTAAAAAATTTAAGTTATTAAACTGATTATTATAATCATAAATCGGATTTAATAGAGAATTAGATAGTTATTTTTCCTTATAATAAATATAAATAAAAGGATCTACATACATAATAATATACATATAATATTATATTATAAGTATAACAGTTTATTTAATAAACCCAATATTATTTTCTAAACATAATAAAATTTGTTTTTTAAAAACCTTGAAAATTCTTATAAACTATTTTGTTACATAAATTATATTCTAATTGATGATGATAACATACAAAAATATTTAAATATTTTTCAATTTACAACACACATAGGCTTTTACTGATATAAGTGATTTAAAATAATTAAAAAAGTTACCTCACTAACTCACTTACAGGGAAGTTGTATATTAAAGTGGGGGGGGGGGGGGGGGGGGGGTGGATTTTGTGTGTTACAACATGTTTTTTTGTTATGGAAAACTGTCAAATCCCAAAAGTAACAGTTCAATAAATATTAATAAGCGTGTGGTGTGTCCCCTGAAATCAGATGTATTTTAGGCCCTGCAATAGACAAGTCACTAAATCTCCACAGCCACGTAAATGACATAATTACCAAGGCCAAACGCTCAAGAGCAGCACTCTATCCACTACGAAATAGCAAAAGCCACATTCTAATAAACTCAAGATTATCCCTATTCAAGATATACATAAGGCCTATCCTCCTGTACGCTGCACCTGCAAGGGGGCCTAAAAATAAGTAGATCAAATTGGAAAAAAATTGAAGCCATGCAACACATAGGGCTAAGAACTATAACAGCCATTCCACCATACCAGACAAACAAATCCCGTCAATCGAGGAAGATGCCAGAAAAGCTACTACAATAATGTACAACAAAAACGCAAGGTCTCTCTACCCGCACATACAAATTCTAGGAATACCAGACTCAGAGACCCTAAATTTTACTCAAGACCTTTCTACTTCAAAAATAACATCTAAATAACAAACCAAAATGCCGGAAAACACCTCAAACAGGAAGAAAAAGACAAAAGTCGGATACTTCCAATATTAGACCACGCAGGTGTCACCCATAGCAATAGCAATATGATGTATGCAAATGTCTGACGCACGGCTACCACTACAAATCGCCGTATGGTGAAAATTGTTAAGGTCTCGGTCGCGTCCTCCTGTGCCCACTTCCAAAAGTTGTCATACGAGGATACATACACACAGGGCCGTCTTAAGCTTTGCAGGGGCCCATGGGCACCTGGAGCTAAAGGGGCCCTTTTAGTAGGCCTACAAAAGTTGAATAAAAGTTTATTTAATATGATTTATTTAATATTAATTAAAAACTATGTACATTTCACTGAATAAAAAAAAACAATGAAACTTATATTTTATTTTTATGTGTTTATTATTATTATTTATGTTTATATGTTTATTGTTTATGTGTATCGTTAAGTAAGCAACGGCTTTTTTCGAGATTTCTGATGTGCAAAATCTTCAATTATATCTTCGAAGTCTAGTTTTTGAAGGAGATCACTTTCTATGCACATTATTGACAAATTGGTTAACCGTTCTTGCAACATAGTTGTTCGTAATTCGTTTTTTATTCTTTTTAGTTGTGAAAATGAGCGCTCCCCACTGCAATTGGTGATCGTGAGGCAAAGGAAAATCCTTGTGGCAACTTCCACGTTTGGGAATGTTTCTGCTAATTTGTCTGCTTTTATTAAAGAATGTATGTCTAAGATACTTAAGTCCATGGATTCATTTTTGTATCACAGTAAGTACCAGGGTCGTGAGATATATTTTCTATAATATGTGTATTTGTAGTAAAATTTGGAGTTGATGAACTCAAAACACTAGTTGTATCATTAAAAGTGGGTCCAATTTCTGGACTTTCAAATTTAGAGGTACCTTGATATAACGAGGTCGAAAACTCATTCTGCCTGTTAGTTTCCTCGAGTGTAAAAAATGAAGTAAGCTTAGGCAATTTGTTAATTTTTTCTTTTTGGATCGCAAGTCTTTTTCTTTTGTCTGAACCACTCAAATATGTCCTTTTTGACATAATTAAATGAGACTACAACTCTATTACAGACACTAATAAAATGTTATATTTTATATTTTTATTATAGTTAAATAAACTAAACGAAACGGACAAACGGCGCACTTATACTGACAGTCAGTTTTATTGTGTAATGTGTATTTACTGAAAACGTTCAAAATAAAATTCCTATTCAATTCACTGCTTTGACATAATTAAGATAAGATAAATAATCTAGTACATAAACATAATGCGGACAGGTGGAAACTGATATAGATTATTGGCACTGCAGTAATTGATTTATATATTATATAAAACTTGTTGTAGTTTCTTGCATTTGTGTGGGTAACCCCTCCCGCTACCGATCGAAACATACTCCGCGAGTCGTTGCCGATAACCGTCGTAATCGTATAGGATCGGTAACGGCGAAAACATTACAATTTAAAATTGTAATTTCGATTTGGCCGGGGGCCCCATTTGGATGGGGGCCCTGGGCACGTGCCCCACGTGCCCATAGGGTAAAGACGGAACTGCATACACAAGACAGACACAAACCGGTAAAAAAAAAAGCCATATAATGTGTGGAATTGTGGGTGAGGTGATTAACGCCCCCAAGGCCAACCTAACCAACTTCGTGGTGCCGTGCGTGCTCTCGACCTTCGTAAAATGTTTGTTTTTTTTTTTTTTAAATTTATTAATTTAGAATTTTGTATTACTTATATTAAAGCGCTGGACTATAATATTATCATTTTTTTTCCTCAGCAGTACTTACTCTATTCCAAAGCTTACTAAATACTAATTTATAACTAATCAACGATTTGTTTATATATTTGTCTCGTAATTACGAAGGATTAATAAATATATTTATAATTAGTGTTATTGTAGGATATCCGACTATAATAATATGATTTATTTTTAATAAACCGACAAATAATTAATAATAGAATGGCTAAAAAATGTGTATCGGTTTAATACAAATGATAATATTATGCACGCAGTATAGAATTATTTTATTTTTCATATTAACGCACTGTACCTACTGAAATTTGTAAGAAAACTGAAAAATAATTTTCAAAATGTTTTGTTCCGAGTGTAGTAGTTGATCTATTTTCTAGCGTTTTTTCTTGATCAATTTTGTGTATCTTTTAAAACAATAGATTTAAAATTTTATACCCTATAAAATGTGTATATAACAGAAATGTATAACGCAGTAATAGTTACTGTCAGTACCTAACTAATAGGTCGTAACTATAATATGAAATAGTACAAAAAAAATGTATAGATAGGTACTCATCTTTTTTTTACAATCACTAATAACTAATAATTAATAGCAATGTCTATTAGCTACAAGTATAAGTACCTACACCGATTATTGCAACAGTGATTTATCCTTATTTACTGTACCGTCGCGGAAGAATCAACAATTAAGTTTTAGGTTCAAGCGCGTTTTTGAACTGTTGAACATAAACCTTAAACCATAAACCATAAACCATAAACCTATTGTTTGATTATTTCAATATTTGGAAACGTATTATATGCTGTATTTACGTCATATAAAGGACTGCCGTTCAGCCGCGTGTAAATATGTATTCATAATTCATATAGGTACTCCTGTCTGTAACATTGGGCATAGCTATTTATAGACGATTATATCTACTCAACAAAATAGCGAAAAAAATATTTGCAACGAGATGGTCATATGACTAAATATTAAATAACGAAAATTATTTCCATATATACCTGGTAAAAATATGTTATCTACGATAGTAATTAGATAATTGTTGGATGTATTATAATACCATAATACATATTGATAATGTATTAATTAAAATAGTAGGTAGCAATCAGGCACTGGCTACCTCTAAGGGGCGCGGGAAAAACTATATTTATAGGGCGCCAACTATATTTGTATACATCCACTTCAAATTAAAAAAATTGTGTCTTCCCATGTTTGTGTCATTTACAAAGTACCGCCTGAAGATGTTAAACACAACTAACAATTCTCATATTTTAACCAACGCATTAGAATATTAGATGATAAACCATTTTTTGTTATGAACCTTTGAGGATCGAAACATTCTAAATCCGTATATAAAATCTGATGAGATAAAAATCATACATCTAAACTATCTATAATAGTGTCCACTGTATAATTAAATATTTTTATACGAAATTGATCAATTTCTTTCGTGTGAACTTCTTCATCTCGAGTTAATTCTCCGTCCGTACACACAACAGTGCGTTTGCGTTTCTTCGAAAGTCTTTCTTCTATTTCAATATTACTATTCACGAAGCTCCTTTTCATCAATTGTTTTAACCAAGGCTGGGCATTAACGAGTTAAAAAGTTAAAGTTAAGTTAACAAATTTTATTTTAACTTATTAACTTGACTAGTTACTTTTGGCTTTTCATTAAACTAACTGTTAACTTACTAAATTTCTTTCTTAATTAACATGCAATTAACGAGTTAATTTTTCATTTTAAAAAGTAAGTTAAGTTAATTAATTTTTGTTTTAATTTTATAATATTTCACTATTCAGTCTATTTTGTTTTCATGTCAAAAAATGTGTATCGTAAATTATTTAAAGTTAAAAATGTATTCGAATCTAACTTATATCGAAATACTGTATGAAGTATGAACACTATATCCTATAATTTAGTTTTGGGTTGGAAAAAAATTAAGTACGCTAGCGTTGTATAAACAAATTAACTTTTTTTTAACTTTTTGTTATTGGTGCATATTAACTTAACTTAACCGAGTTAAAAAAAATCATTAACTTGCCCAGCCTTGGTTTTAACTGCAAAGTCAACAAAAGTCTTGGCAGCCTACCTTCCTAACCTACCTTATTAGACGGGCGTCCTGTAGGAATACCGAAATAAAAACAATAATCAATGTACACACACACACACACACGTCTTACATCGATTACGGTCATGAACTCAAAAGATTCTTCTTAGTTCATGATTACGGTGTTCGAATTTCACAAGTCGCCTTTGAGGCTCTATATTTAATAATGTCATAAATGATAACAAAACAATTATTTACATAAAATATGTACCTCCCTTATAATGTGCAGTAGTATTCAAATATCTAGTATAGTGTAGACGTATAGTAGGTACCTACTATAATGTGTTATTGTTATTAAATACAATTATATTAATTGGGACAAGAGTCAAGAGTACAGACATGTTAACCCAGTAGATAATTGGCCACTATAAATATTTTACTAATAATTATATACGGTTAATTTTCAAATATTAGACAGTAAATGTTTATACAAATATAAACAAATATTGGTTATTGAAAATTGAGAGATTATAGTGTTGTACTAACAATTATTGCGTGTATCGATTGAATAATAAAGGCATAAAGGACATAAAATATGAATTTTGAACTATGAATTTTTAATATTTTTCAACTGCTATCGATACAATATTATATTATAAAGAATTTTTATTTAAGAATTTAAAAAATTTAAATTTCTGTTAGCAGTTCAAAACGAGTCAAATTTTTAAGGAATTGATAAATTAAACATTTGCTGTAAATAAATTTCAAGTATGAAGTATCGACAGTAATTCGTTTTTGAATCACAACAAAATAAGAAAATCGCTGCATAAGAAATCGAGTGAATATCCAATGTTCTATAAATTTGAACCTTTAACATTCATAAAAATGTAATTTGACTTTCTTGTGGACTTTTTTTTTTAAACAAAAAGTAGACAAATTTATAAGGAATCTTGTATTATATTTTAAAATCTTAGATTTCAAAAGATAAATTTATATGAAATTCTAAAAAAATAATTTGCAAATTTTCGTCATTATTACGCATTTTTTTTCTAAATATGAGCTTTAAATGCTTAAAGTGCCTAATTAAACATTAGTTTTTAACTTAATGATTCAAACATGTCAACCTACATGTCAGTATCGTACCTACCGGGTCCGTGAAGTTGGCCGCACAATGTCAACATTTTAGCTCCAAATGTTGTCAATAATTTGTAAGTTCATTGTAAGTTTATGTAAGCACAATTTGGTAATTTGTAAGTTTTACTACTATAATGTGTAATATACAAAATAATATAATAATAATTAAATATTAATACAAATATAATCTATACATTAAATTATAAAATAGAAGCCCTATTTTTGTGTGTAACGAGCATATCTCAAAAAGTACTTATTTTAATACGGGTTTCACTAATAAATTAACCTAGTCACGGGGAAGGTTTTAATGTATAATTTTCCTTGGATAAATTAATTGGGTAGCCGAAAATAATAACAATCTATGTCTATATATCTAAAAAAAACAAATGTTTGTCTATATGTCATTGTCATTGAACTCCTCCTGGACCGATTTTGATGACATTTTTTGTGTGTTTTTGAATAGGTCCCTCTCAAAATCAGAATATGGTGTTTTATTTTGATAAAAGTTAAATAAATTGCCCATATTTTACTCCTTAAAAATGGTCGGTATCGAATTCCCTTATAAGTTAAAAATTTTTATTTTTGTTGTTGCTTATAACATTAGCCTAATTATTATACTTTCACTACCTACTCAAACACTTTAAAGGTAATGTTTATACAAAAGGGTATTGCATTGAAATTTTTCGTCACTAAAATACAAAAATTAACTTATAAAATGAAAATATAATTCGTTGATTTCACGTTAGTTAAAATAAACAATTAAATTAAGCTATAGTAGTTAAATTAACGCATAGATGCTGAAGTTTGACGGTGTGTGTGTGGGGTCGTGGTTACCCGTGGACTTTATGGGTCAAGTATATACATTTGTTTAATGCCTATAGCTGTAAACACAAACGTATATTAAAGTGGTCACCAAATGGAGGCCAAATGTGGCCATTTCGAAAATATTAATTGGTGACCCCCGGTATATTGTGTAGTGTTCTATAAATTAGGATGCATTTAAGTTGTATAGGTACACAGATACTAAATTATTTAATTAAAATAACACCGTTAAACTGAATACATGTATTACAATTATTTAAATATTAGACCTACCTATATTAAAATAAACATTATAATCAAAAAAATTTAAGATCAAGCAAATCAAACTCAATAGAAAATTTTTAAAAAAATGGCGGGTACCTAAAGTGAATTCATACCAAATATATTATAACATTGTATAGGTATTAAATTGTGTGGTCGGCAGAGTCCTACCCCCACCTCCACGTGGTGCCGACTGGAAACGGAATTCCGGTTCCGGCCAACGGGGGAGGCACAGAAGGCAAACTATATAAAACCGAACACCGGCGGGTCAACACCAGCGACCAGAGAGGGCCAACATCGCCCTCCAACCACCGACAACAGACCGAAGGCTCGATGCGAAGACAACCGGGAAGGTTAGACGGGGACCCAGGGGCTAGTAAACTCAGCGCCCCAGTATCATCATCCGAAACTGCCCTGCAGCGCAGGCGTGCGCCGGGGCATTAGTAGGACGCCCGTAGCACGATTCGTCACCGTCCGGGCGATCGCGATTGATGAGAAAGGGCGCTAGTCAGAACGCCTCAAGAAACCGCCGACCGGTCAGTCGACGCACCGAGCAGCACGCAGCAATACTAGACACGGAGGAAACAGAAGGCAAACTGTATAAAACCGAACACCGGCGGGTCAACACCAGCGCCCAGAGAGGGCCAACATCGCCCTCCAACCACTGACAACAGACCGAAGGCTCGATGCGAAGACAACCGGGAAGGTTAGACGGGGACCTAGGGGCTAGTAAACTCAGCGCCCCAGTATCATCATCCGAAACTGCCCTGCAGCGCAGGCGTGCGCCGGGGCATTAGTAGGACGCCCGTAGCACGATTCGTCACCGTCCGGGCGATCGCGATTGATGAGAAAGGGTGCTAGTCAGAACGCCTCAAGAAACCGCCGACCGGTCAGTCGACGCACCGAGCAGCACGCAGCAACACTAGACACGGAGGAAACAGAAGGAAAACTGTATAAACCCAAACACCGGCAGTTATCAACCGACCACACAGGGCCAACATCGCCACCGATAGAACACCAGCCGAAGACGGAACTCCGGGAGACTAGCAGCAAGCGGCACCACACCGTCACCCACCCGCACCCCCAATCACCTCATCCGAAACTGTCCCACAGCGGCTGGCGTGCCCCGGGACATTATTAGGACACCCACAGCACGGTTGGTCACCGTCCGGGTGATCGCGACTGAGCGTGAGAGGGGCCGCGGATGCGGTGTCAGGAGGTGCCGCGGACCGCAAAGCTCCCGTGAACGACGAGTACAACAACAACGATCAGAAGGAAAACTAGCAAACCAACAGCGGCGACACGCACACTCCAGAACATCAGGGAGAAGACGCGACGAACGAGTTAGAAGCCGGCCGACGATCAATCCGGGCCGAGAATCACCAGAACGAGAAGACAAGACCGGCGGGCAGCGCAGCCGGGTCGAGAACCCACAATGCAAACAGCAGGCCTTCAGCCACAATGTATCTTTATTTGATAACATGTAAAAACTAATTTAAATGTGCGCCCTTAGAGGACCCATAAAACAGGTGTAAAACATTATACATAAATTGTACATCATTTCTTTTAAGTATAATAAACGATGGCGGCGTCGCGGCAGTAATGCGAAAGCAGTTCCCGCGGCGCCGTCGGTTATAAACTGAAAAAAAAAAAAAAAAAAAAAAAGGTATTAAATTGTGTAGAATATTAAAGAAATACTTAATAATTTTGTATATTATATTATATTAGTTTTAGGATGCTTGATAAAATAGTACCAATTCCCAGCCACAACTCACCATTGTACTTGAAAATTTAGTATTTATTATATTTATTTTATTTATTAAGTATTTAGTATTTTGTGTGTAAAAAATTGTCTATCCCCCTTAAGACAAATTCCTAATTAATCCACTGCAATCTGCAGGCATCTATAGGTACCTAGTACCTACAGTGTTTGACATTTTTGTACACCGCACAATTAAATATTTATAAATGTGTCCCTGTGTAGAATAATTATTAATTATTACATGTAGCTGATATTTAATAACAAGACTTAAAACATTTTATAGTTGGACGCATATTTTATCTTGATTATTACGCAATGGAATAGGTATTGTATATGTGAGTGTTATTACATCATCATCTGTTCGTAGTATTATTGATGATAATATCATATTAGTATAATACAATATGGTAGGTACCTTATTTATAAAGGTGGGAAAGTTAATGAAAATAATTAACTCAAGCTAAATTAAGGTAAGAGGACACAATATCGATAAGTTAACAGTTGGTAACAGTTAACAAATCATACATTTAACTCAATAAGTTAAAAGTTAATATGGAAAAAATATTGACTTAACTCAGTTTAAAAAACGCTTGCTAAGTCAGGGATCGGCATGTAAACTTTCTTGATTTTTAATTTTTAGAAATTTATTTATTGATATTACACCCAAGCGGTATAACAATTTGAATCCAGAAAAATGTCAGTGTGAACAGCCCCACAAAAAATCATTTTTCAGTTTCCCAGTTTCAGAAATCTACCTTGCTAAATGAAAATCTAGCAAAAATTAACTCTTTTTTTATCTGTGAAAAAATTAAATTAATTTTTTTCATTCCAAATTTAGTATCTACTTGATAATTCCTTTTTAATGAGTTATCAACCAACTTTCTAGCTATTATAGTTTAGAAGAAAAAATAAAAAATAGAAATTTTGGCACTGTTTACGTTTTTATGGATTCAAGTAGTTATACCGCTTGGCTGTGATATCAAATCTCTCATTAGTATTTTATATTAAAGCTAGCTAAATTACCCACCTACTCATCATTACTGAGTTACATTTTAATTATTTTCCTATTTAATACAAATTCTTGAAGTTTTTAAAATTCAGACTTTTTCATTTCAATTACCATACTTACTTGATTAAAGAAAGTAAAAAATGAATATACTTTTTTAAATTTTTATGTGGATTACATACTGAGTTCTTTTTAATTTCAACATACAGACTGTAATAAAATATAACAACAATATAAAATATCCAAACTGACAAACCGTCTCCGCTGAGAATCGTTTTTCATATACAATGATATGATGTCATTGAATTCAAATACTGTACAGCAGAGCGACATCCACTTACCAGATTTTTATCAATTGGGGTTACTATATTTTGTCAGACTTATAGTTATTTGTTTTATTAATTATTATTATATTATTATCGACTAAAGATACCTACACTTTTTATAAAAATGTTCAAAAATAGTTTACAAGTAGTTTATAAGTGTTATTACAATGTATTTAGTTAAGAACTCCCTGTTCTGGCGACGGAAATAAACAGAGTGCATATATTTTTTTGTAGATATTTATTTTGTTCTAACACAGATTTTTGACTCTAGTGACGCCCATATCACCTATATATGTTAGAAAATTAGTGAGTAACCAATTAAGTAATTTTTTTAATTGTATAATGTGTTATACAGACCTATTGGCTGCAATGTCCAATACGATACAAAATATCAAATGTGATGTTATTTGTACAATTATTGTCCCAATAACATTGTCCCATGTACCTACAATTATTTTTTTTTTCAGTCAGTCGGTATAATTAGTGCATATTATATCCAACATTTTTGTATAAAATATTTAATTTAATTAACATTTTAACACCCGGATATTGGGCCGCAAATGAATAACATATTTCTAAAGGATAACCACAGATTGGGCAACATATTTCAATATGTAGGTAAGTATAACACATTAACAAACGGATATATAACATTTATTGATATTATAGTTATAGATACCTATATAATTTGAAAATTTTAGTAGCCCAATTTACCAAGTATTCCTGTTATAAAACATATAAAATGTTTGTGGACCAATTTATCGAAAAAAGGTTCATTTTCAGTACCCATTTAGTTTTGTTTTTATACTAATATTTTAATAATTGTATTATTGCTACTATTTTGTTAAACTATCATTGTCGCAGTGGTAGTGTAACTGATTATTTTTTTATTGAATGCTTATATTAGAATTTTCTATCCACCATAAGTTTTTCAAAATATTTTGATTCATATTGAGCTATTTATAGGCATATGAAATTTTCAATTTTTATTTTCTTTTTATAAATGTTGATGAAAACTTGAATTGGAATACAATCAGTTGAATTTACCCATTTATTTCAATAAGTCAGATGTTTACAACAATTTAAATTATATTTAACCGACACGGTCAGTTCTTACAAACTTTAGTTAAGCGATTAGTCTCCGTTAAGTGAATGTTAACATTTATATTTTTTATGGAGACAATAAATTAATATCCAAAGATATTTATTTAGAAAATTATATTCCATATACTTTAAAATAATGTGTATGTGAAGCTAAATAGTTTATACCAGTAAAAAAAAAAAATAGTCAAATATACTAAAAAGAATTTTGACTCATTCAATGAATTATGAAATTTACAAATATAATGATTTGGACAAGATTTATTGAGTTTATGTGTTGTGCTTATTTAATCGGTGATAAAGTATAAAAATATATATCAAGACAATAAATAATAATATATTGATTGAAAAATTGAAAATGTAATTTATTTTTAGATGCTGCAAACAATAACATTGAATCTCAATGGAAAACAAATAATAGATAGTAAAATTCATAAAAGAGTTCCATAGCAATGCCTAAAAAATAATTATTTTTAATGAATTGTCTTAAGATTTCAAACTATGCCTAATATTGTATGTTTTATATCATCTTGAAATGTAAATATTATAATTATATTATGTAATTATTAATGGTTTCAAATTGTATTTAACATAGAATACCCCTTCAGTAATTCAGCAAATGAATCAGAATAATTATTTACTATAGCTAAATTGCGTTATGCGTCTCATATCTGTATTATTAACGATTGGTCATTAATAACCACCACTCATTCCCCAATAACATATCAAGTAATCGCTTAAGTAAATAACATTAAATATCAAGTGATCGCGGTTCGACCCTGAACCCAAATAAAACATTTCAGAGCTGTAACTACTGTCGTAAACTAGTATACAAGGAATCGTGTTTTTTAATTTCTTTTTGATTAAAGTAAATTTATTTCATTATTATGGCACAATAAACATATTAAAAATGTAAAAGCCACTACTGGAATAATTGCAAAAAAACAATAAAAATATGATTTATTTGGAATCAGAATGACATGAAGCAAATAAGATTTCTTTATCTCATATAGGAAAATTTCAATATAGCAATAGTAATAAATTCAAAAATGTCTAAAAAAAAAACAGAAAAATGCAATTCAAATCTTAAATAAGTCCTTAAAATGAAAAAAGTTAGTTAATTCTCGTATTATGCAGACCAAAAGATTCAAAGTTTAAATCGTTATCGTCATGAAACTAATTCTGTGCTCACTATTAGCATATCATACCATCAACCAGAATAGATATGTATAAATCATACGAATCCGCGCTATAATTATATTAAAATAGATCGAATTAATAAGCACAGAAAAAATTAAGTTAAAAAGTGAAATTTATTAGTTTTAAGTCCATAGACATAAAAAACAAAATGTTTTAATTGTTTTATATGGCTACAGTTATATTATGATTTATTATTTTCTCCCTTAGTATTAATTTCTTATTTAGTATGTACAATTGACTGCTGCAGGTATAACAATAATTTACAACACATTACTACATTGGTCATAATATATTTCTAAACTTAAAAATACATTTTAACTATCAATACGACAAATATGAAAAGTTTGATAGTATAACTTATAATGATTAATAGGTAATGATAAATAGGTACAACCTAACTACTTTTCTTTTTTATTATAAAATTTCAAACTAAAGTTTTCTTAAATTAGTCATAGACAAAATAATTTTATTCACAAACATAACTCCACAGTGTATAGGTAGTTTTTTTTTTTTTTGTTAAATAAAGTAACTAAGTAGTTTCTGATGGGTGGTGGGGGCAAACATGGGAACAATAATTACAAATTAAAGGAAATAGGTACCTATCAGAATATACCTAATTTAAAAGTCTTCATCAATTATGCCCATCGTTGATACTTGAAGAATTTTAATAACAGCCACTCAAATAACAATGTAAACAATAATTTACATATTTAATTCAATTTGATAAATAATATTACTATGATAAATTTTTATCAACTTTTACTATAAGCATAAGCTAAATATACAATTGAACATTTAATTCATTTTTAACTACACGATAATTTGAAAATTGTTGATGAATTTTGTCAAAATGTGAACTTTAAATGCTTATGAAAAATGGTGGCTATGTATCTCATATATTTGTGAACAGATATTGTAGAAACTATAATAGGATCCCGGTATTACATTTTAAAACTCTTTGACATAGCAAAGAACTTTTTATTGACAATAGTTGTAAAAACAAAACTAATAGAAAATATTAAAATGTATTACCTATCCACATAACTAACGCATTCAACTAGATGCACTTTCCTCTTTAGGAAAGATACCAATGTTCAAAGTGGTTATGTGTTTTTTGTATTTTAAATACCGTGAGGCCCTCTGTGTTATTAAAATTGGATTCTTGCTCAGCAAAATTGTATTACCTAGAAATTAAAACTTTGTTAAAAATATGTCAGTGCACCACTTGTTTTCTTTCTTTGCACAACGATCAACATGCAAATGTGAGTACAGTAGATCCAGTTTTGTACCGTTAGTCTTAATATATTAGAGTGATATGACATAATGTTATAATCAAACTTAAAGGCAAAAATATTTTTTAAGGAACCTCATATTATATTTATTGTATTTTATTTTAAAAACAAGTCATGGATATTTTAAGATTCTAATATATAATTATTTATTTATTAATTCATTTTGACATAACGGGCTGAGCCCTTTCGATAGACAATTATATGTCCACGCACACAATTAGATGTCATACAATGTGTCTCGTGAACAGGTAGGTATGTTAGTTAGTAGCTTTAGAATAAAAACCTATTAACAATATTCTCACCTTTAAGTTTCACAATTCGCTCCAATATTATATGGCTTCATCTGAGTCTGTAGAATTATCTTCAAGAAAGTCAACGTCTGAAAAATTGTCAATACACTGGCTCCACTTCTTAGTTCCTTGTATGTGGTACATAATATATTATTTCAATTTCGAAAACAATAATAAGTATAATCCATTCTATGAACTAAAAACGATAAGCTATTAAGTGACTTTTGGTTTTGACAAACATTTAAAATTGGACACTTGAGTGATATATTTACATAAGTGTGTGTGAATTAGACATTAATCAGTATGTAAGGCTTTTCTGGGCTAATCAAAATCATCAACTGTAAGTCCTCGAAACCCTTTATTCGTCTGTTCATTTTCTGCTAACTCATCGTTGGAGAAACAAAGTTTCTGAAATTGTCATTTTGTAAAAAATATATAAATACCTAATTCATAATTTATGTTAAATGTGTTTACCTCTTAGATGCAATTTCCTAGTCGTACTCAGAGTAGTACCGATGTTGCCGTAAATAACTAAAATTTATTTTACTTCTCTATCCCAGACAAGTGGTTTGGATTATGTTTTGAGACAGCCTCTGACCGTGTTTACTAATTTACTGAGCATTGTTTACAATCACTAATTGTGAAATGATTACCGCAGATTCTATGACAGGTAGAAATTGGGATGATCATTTAATTCGAAGACTTTTAGTCATTATTTCCTTTTATTTCATTGATTTTTTGGAAACCTATATTTGTGAACAAATTAGCAAACTAGACTGACTCCATATTATTAAGAAGTATAAACAGTGCAATTTGAAAATAATACCTACTTACAAATGAAAATTAACGTAATGTGGCGAGGTGATACATTGGATGTTTTGTTAAATAGAATACAATTGTCCATGGTGATTTTGTACTAAAATGTATGAATAGAACTCTGTACGACTGTTCTGTAGTCTGTATTTCTGTTCAAATTTCAAATAATCGCGATTCCGCGAGTGATTCAAACCTAACGCCGGCAAACGAAAAAATAATAATATCATGTTGTTATTTATTTGATAACAATATTATTACCATCATAGTTCGTTGTACATACTACACAGTGATAAGACAGAATCGCAGACATTAAATCGTCCGAAATTTCGTGAACGATGCAGCTCCACGACCCACGATTTAAGACGTAACACGGGCATTTTATTGTTTCCGTTATATATAGCAAATTTACGTTCTGCGTAATACATTTTTATTATTTGTGTCTGTGTACACGATAAGTATTCGAAATAATGCTTCGCTTTTCATCATTTCCGGTGCGAAAGTGAATCTAGTAGGTGCATAGGGGATATCGTAGTACCTAGTCTCCAAAATCGCCGGGAAAAACAAAAAAAAATATAGGAAAACAAGAATTTTTACGTAAATTCGTTTTTGGTGTAAGTGGTGTTATTCTAAAATAAATTACTGTAGATACAAGCAATTTTCACCGATTGTTTGTATTAGAATTTGAAACCATAACATTTTCAAGATATTTAGATTCATGTCTAGGTATTCATATGCATATGAGATTTTCGATTATTTTAGTTTTTCCTCAATTTATGTCGATAAAAACATTTTCTCTTGGTCCAACAACTTGAAAATGAGCTGTAACTACTGTCGTGCACTAGTATACTAGGAATCGTGTTTTTTAATTTCTTCTTGATTAAAGTAAATTGATTTTATTATTATGGCACACTAAACATATTAAAAACTATAAAATGCCACAACTGGAATAATTGCAAAAAAACAATAAAAATATGATTTATTTGAAATCGGAATGACATGAAGCTTATTAGATTTCTTTATCTCATATAGAAAAAGTTCAATATTGCAATAGTAATTAATACAAAAATGACTAAAAAAAACACAGAAATATGCAATTAAAATGTTAAAAAAGTCCTTAAAATGAAAAAAGTTAGTTGATTGGTCGTATTATGCGGCCCAAAAGATTCACAGTGTAAATCGTTATCGTCATGAAACTAATTCTGTGCTCACTATTAGCATATCATACCATCAACCAGACTAAATATGTGAAATCATACGAATTCGCGCTTTAATCATATTAAAATAGATTGAGTTAATAAACACAGAGAAAATTAAGTTAAAAAGTAGAAATTTATTAGACTTAAGTCCATAGACTACATTAGTCATATATTTCTAAACTTAAATATACATATACACTATCAATACGACAAATATGAAAAGTATGATAGTATAACTTATAATGATTTTAAACAGGTACAAAGCTAACGTAACCTACCTACTTTTCTTTTTTGTTATACAATTTGAAAATAGAGTTTTCATAAATTGGTCATTGACAAAATAATTTTATTCACAAACATAACTGCACAGTGTATAGGTATAGTTTTTTTTTGGTTAAATAAAGTAACTAATTACTTTCTGATGGGTGGTGGGGGAAACATAGGAAAAATAAGTACACAAATTAAAGGAAATAGGTACCTATCACAATATAATATAAGTCTTCATCAATTATGTCCATTGTCGATAGTTGAAGTATTTTAATAACAACCACTGAATCTTTTTGGTAATTGCATACTCTTTTTTACAATGAAGATTGTATTTCCTCGTTGTAAATGGGAACGGGTTTGACGACCTGTAAACCAATTATGTACACATTTAATTCAATTTGATAAATAATAATACTATGATCAATTGTTATCAATTTTTACTATAAGCATAAGCTAAATATACAATCAAACATTTAAAACATTTTTAACTGCAAGATAATTTGCAAATTGTTGACGAATTTTGTCGAAATGTGAAGTTTAAATGCTTATGAAAAATGGTGGCTATGTATCTCTTATATTTGTGAGCATATATTACAGAAACTACAATAGGATGACGTCCGTATTGCATTTTCAAACTCTTTGACATAGCAAACAACATTTTATTGAATATAATTTTTAAAAACAAAAGTAATCGAAAAAAATAAAATGTATTATTCGCATAACTAGAGGTCAAAAAGAGTAAAATTGTTTTAAAAATTGTAAGGTGTGTGTAGAAAATGGTAATACGAAAATTCTGCAAAAAATCATGTATCTATAACGAGGTAGTTTTTTTTTTAGTTACACTTATAAAACAAAATCAATTTTTGTCAAAAATATAATCATTTTTCAATAATTGTCTTTTTGTTTTTCCCGATGTATTTGAAAACAACATTCAATCTTTACCTGTTTAACGCATCCAACTAGATGCACTTTCCCTTTAAGAAAGATACCAATGCCCATAGTAGTTATGTGTTTCTTTGAGGCTCTCTGCTTTATTAAAATTTAATTCTTGCTCAGCAAAATTGTATTACCTAGAAATTAAAACTTTGTTAAAAATATGTCAGTGCACCACTTGTTTTCTCTCTTTGCACAACCATCAACATGCAAATGTGAGTACAGTAGATCCAGTTTTGTACCGTTAGTCCTAATATATTAGACTGATATGACATAATGTTATAATCAAACTTAAAGGCAAAAATATTTTTTAAGGAATCTTACGGGGAAGCACCTATTATATTAATTGTATTTTATTTTTAAAACAAGTCATGGATATTTTAAGATTGTAACATACAATTATTTATTTATTAATTCATTTTGACTAAACGGGCTGAGCGCTTTCGATACACAATTATATGTCCACGCACACAATTAGATGTCATACGATGTGTCTCGTGAACAGGTAGGTATGTTAGTTAGTAGCTTTAGAATAAAAACCTATTAACAATATTCTCACCTTTAAGTTTCACAATTCGCTCCAATATTATATGGCTTCATCTGAGTCTGTAGAATTATCTTCAAGAAAGTCAACGTCTGAAAAATTGTCAATACACTGGCTCCACTTCTTAGTTCCTTGTATGTGGTAGGTACATAATATATTATTTCAATTTCGAAAACAATAATAAGTATAATCCATTCTATGAACTAAAAACGATAAGCTATTAAGTGACTTTTGGTTTTGACAAACATTTAAAATTGGACACTTGAGTGATATACTTACATAAGTGTGTGTGAATTAGACATTAATCAGTATGTAAGGCTTTTCTGGGCTAATCAAAATCATCAACTGTAAGTCCTCGAAACCCTTTATTCGTCTGTTCATTTTCTGCTAACCCATCGTTGGAGAAACAAAGTTTTCTGAAATTGTCATTTTGTAAAAAATATATAAGTACCTAATTCATAATTTATGTTAAATGTTTTTACCTCTTAGATGCGATTTCCTAGTCGTGCTCAGAGTAGTACCGATGTTGCCGTAAATAACTAAAATTTATTTTACTTCTCTATCCCAGACAAGTGGTTTGGATTATGTTTTGAGACAGCCTCTGACCGTGTTTACTAATTTACTGAGCATTGTTTACAATCACTAATTGAGAAATGATTGCCGCAGATTCTATGCCAGGTAGAAATTGGGATAATCATTTAATTCGAAGATTTTTAGTCTTTATTTCATTGATTTTTTGGAAATCTATATCTGTGAACAAATTAGCAAACTAGACTGACTCCATATTATTAAGAAGTATAAACAGTGCAATTTGAAAATAATACCTACTTACAAATGAAAATTAACGTAATGTGGCGGCGAGGCGATACATTGGTTGTTTTGCTAAAAAGAATACACTTATCCATGGTGATTATGTTCTAAAATTATGTATGAATAGAACTCTGTACCACTGTAGTTCTGTTCAAATTTCATATAATCGCGATTCCCGAGTGATTCAAACTTAACGTCGGCAGACGAAAAAATAAAAATATTACGTTGTTAATTATTTGATAACAATTATTATCATCATAGTTCGTGATAAATAGTGATAAGGTTAGAATCGCGGGCATTAAATTTGATGGAAGTCCGACATTTCGTGAACGATGCAGCTCCACGACCCACGATTTAAGACGTAACACGGGCATTTTATTGTTTCCGTTATATATAGCAAATTTACGTTCTGCGTAATACATTTTTATTATTTGTGTCTGTGTACACGATAAGTATTCGAAATAATGCTTCGCTTTTCATCATTTCCGGTGCGAAAGTGAATCTAGTAGGTGCATAGGGGATATCGTAGTACCTAGTCTCCAAAATCGCCGGGAAAAACAAAAAAAAATATAGGAAAACAAGAATTTTTACGTAAATTCGTTTTTGGTGTAATAGTGGTGTTATTCTAAAATAAATTACTGTAGATACAAGCAATTTTCACCGATTGTTTGTATTAGAATTTGAAACCATAACATTTTCAAGATATTTAGATTCATGTCTAGGTATTCATATGCATATGAGATTTTCGATTATTTTAGTTTTTCCTCAATTTATGTCGATAAAAACATTTTCTCTTGGTCCAACAACTTGAAAATGAGCTGTAACTACTGTCGTGCACTAGTATACTAGGAATCGTGTTTTTTAATTTCTTCTTGATTAAAGTAAATTGATTTTATTATTATGGCACACTAAACATATTAAAAACTATAAAATGCCACAACTGGAATAATTGCAAAAAAACAATAAAAATATGATTTATTTGAAATCGGAATGACATGAAGCTTATTAGATTTCTTTATCTCATATAGAAAAAGTTCAATATTGCAATAGTAATTAATACAAAAATGACTAAAAAAAACACAGAAATATGCAATTAAAATGTTAAAAAAGTCCTTAAAATGAAAAAAGTTAGTTGATTGGTCGTATTATGCGGCCCAAAAGATTCACAGTGTAAATCGTTATCGTCATGAAACTAATTCTGTGCTCACTATTAGCATATCATACCATCAACCAGACTAAATATGTGAAATCATACGAATTCGCGCTTTAATCATATTAAAATAGATTGAGTTAATAAACACAGAGAAAATTAAGTTAAAAAGTAGAAATTTATTAGACTTAAGTCCATAGACTACATTAGTCATATATTTCTAAACTTAAATATACATATACACTATCAATACGACAAATATGAAAAGTATGATAGTATAACTTATAATGATTTTAAACAGGTACAAAGCTAACGTAACCTACCTACTTTTCTTTTTTGTTATACAATTTGAAAATAGAGTTTTCATAAATTGGTCATTGACAAAATAATTTTATTCACAAACATAACTGCACAGTGTATAGGTATAGTTTTTTTTTGGTTAAATAAAGTAACTAATTACTTTCTGATGGGTGGTGGGGGAAACATAGGAAAAATAAGTACACAAATTAAAGGAAATAGGTACCTATCACAATATAATATAAGTCTTCATCAATTATGTCCATTGTCGATAGTTGAAGTATTTTAATAACAACCACTGAATCTTTTTGGTAATTGCATACTCTTTTTTACAATGAAGATTGTATTTCCTCGTTGTAAATGGGAACGGGTTTGACGACCTGTAAACCAATTATGTACACATTTAATTCAATTTGATAAATAATAATACTATGATCAATTGTTATCAATTTTTACTATAAGCATAAGCTAAATATACAATCAAACATTTAAAACATTTTTAACTGCAAGATAATTTGCAAATTGTTGACGAATTTTGTCGAAATGTGAAGTTTAAATGCTTATGAAAAATGGTGGCTATGTATCTCTTATATTTGTGAGCATATATTACAGAAACTACAATAGGATGACGTCCGTATTGCATTTTCAAACTCTTTGACATAGCAAACAACATTTTATTGAATATAATTTTTAAAAACAAAAGTAATCGAAAAAAAATAAAATGTATTATTCGCATAACTAGAGGTCAAAAAGAGTAAAATTGTTTTAAAAATTGTAAGGTGTGTGTAGAAAATGGTAATACGAAAATTCTGCAAAAAATCATGTATCTATAACGAGGTAGTTTTTTTTTTAGTTACACTTATAAAACAAAATCAATTTTTGTCAAAAATATAATCATTTTTCAATAATTGTCTTTTTGTTTTTCCCGATGTATTTGAAAACAACATTCAATCTTTACCTGTTTAACGCATCCAACTAGATGCACTTTCCCTTTAAGAAAGATACCAATGCCCATAGTAGTTATGTGTTTCTTTGAGGCTCTCTGCTTTATTAAAATTTAATTCTTGCTCAGCAAAATTGTATTACCTAGAAATTAAAACTTTGTTAAAAATATGTCAGTGCACCACTTGTTTTCTCTCTTTGCACAACCATCAACATGCAAATGTGAGTACAGTAGATCCAGTTTTGTACCGTTAGTCCTAATATATTAGACTGATATGACATAATGTTATAATCAAACTTAAAGGCAAAAATATTTTTTAAGGAATCTTACGGGGAAGCACCTATTATATTAATTGTATTTTATTTTTAAAACAAGTCATGGATATTTTAAGATTGTAACATACAATTATTTATTTATTAATTCATTTTGACTAAACGGGCTGAGCGCTTTCGATACACAATTATATGTCCACGCACACAATTAGATGTCATACGATGTGTCTCGTGAACAGGTAGGTATGTTAGTTAGTAGCTTTAGAATAAAAACCTATTAACAATATTCTCACCTTTAAGTTTCACAATTCGCTCCAATATTATATGGCTTCATCTGAGTCTGTAGAATTATCTTCAAGAAAGTCAACGTCTGAAAAATTGTCAATACACTGGCTCCACTTCTTAGTTCCTTGTATGTGGTAGGTACATAATATATTATTTCAATTTCGAAAACAATAATAAGTATAATCCATTCTATGAACTAAAAACGATAAGCTATTAAGTGACTTTTGGTTTTGACAAACATTTAAAATTGGACACTTGAGTGATATACTTACATAAGTGTGTGTGAATTAGACATTAATCAGTATGTAAGGCTTTTCTGGGCTAATCAAAATCATCAACTGTAAGTCCTCGAAACCCTTTATTCGTCTGTTCATTTTCTGCTAACCCATCGTTGGAGAAACAAAGTTTTCTGAAATTGTCATTTTGTAAAAAATATATAAGTACCTAATTCATAATTTATGTTAAATGTTTTTACCTCTTAGATGCGATTTCCTAGTCGTGCTCAGAGTAGTACCGATGTTGCCGTAAATAACTAAAATTTATTTTACTTCTCTATCCCAGACAAGTGGTTTGGATTATGTTTTGAGACAGCCTCTGACCGTGTTTACTAATTTACTGAGCATTGTTTACAATCACTAATTGAGAAATGATTGCCGCAGATTCTATGCCAGGTAGAAATTGGGATAATCATTTAATTCGAAGATTTTTAGTCTTTATTTCATTGATTTTTTGGAAATCTATATCTGTGAACAAATTAGCAAACTAGACTGACTCCATATTATTAAGAAGTATAAACAGTGCAATTTGAAAATAATACCTACTTACAAATGAAAATTAACGTAATGTGGCGGCGAGGCGATACATTGGTTGTTTTGCTAAAAAGAATACACTTATCCATGGTGATTATGTTCTAAAATTATGTATGAATAGAACTCTGTACCACTGTAGTTCTGTTCAAATTTCATATAATCGC
Source organism: Metopolophium dirhodum (assembly GCF_019925205.1). Classification (NCBI taxonomy): domain Eukaryota; kingdom Metazoa; phylum Arthropoda; class Insecta; order Hemiptera; family Aphididae; genus Metopolophium; species Metopolophium dirhodum. Next base: position 21,286,829 of record NC_083560.1, read on the forward strand.
GATTCCCGAGTGATTCAAACTTAACGTCGGCAGACGAAAAAATAAAAATATTACGTTGTTAATTATTTGATAACAATTATTATCATCATAGTTCGTGATAAATAGTGATAAGGTTAGAATCGCGGGCATTAAATTTGATGGAAGTCCGACATTTCGTGAACGATGCAGCTCCACGACCCACGATTTAAGACGTAACACGGGCATTTTATTGTTTCCGTTATATATAGCAAATTTACGTTCTGCGTAATACATTTTTATTATTTGTGTCTGTGTACACGATAAGTATTCGAAATAATGCTTCGCTTTTCATCATTTCCGGTGCGAAAGTGAATCTAGTAGGTGCATAGGGGATATCGTAGTACCTAGTCTCCAAAATCGCCGGGAAAAACAAAAAAAAATATAGGAAAACAAGAATTTTTACGTAAATTCGTTTTTGGTGTAAGTGGTGTTATTCTAAAATAAATTACTGTAGATACAAGCAATTTTCACCGATTGTTTGTATTAGAATTTGAAACCATAACATTTTCAAGATATTTAGATTCATGTCTAGGTATTCATATGCATATGAGATTTTCGATTATTTTAGTTTTTCCTCAATTTATGTCGATAAAAACATTTTCTCTTGGTCCAACAACTTGAAAATGAGCTGTAACTACTGTCGTGCACTAGTATACTAGGAATCGTGTTTTTTAATTTCTTCTTGATTAAAGTAAATTGATTTTATTATTATGGCACACTAAACATATTAAAAACTATAAAATGCCACAACTGGAATAATTGCAAAAAAACAATAAAAATATGATTTATTTGAAATCGGAATGACATGAAGCTTATTAGATTTCTTTATCTCATATAGAAAAAGTTCAATATTGCAATAGTAATTAATACAAAAATGACTAAAAAAAAACACAGAAATATGCAATTAAAATGTTAAAAAAGTCCTTAAAATGAAAAAAGTTAGTTGATTGGTCGTATTATGCGGCCCAAAAGATTCACAGTGTAAATCGTTATCGTCATGAAACTAATTCTGTGCTCACTATTAGCATATCATACCATCAACCAGACTAAATATGTGAAATCATACGAATTCGCGCTTTAATCATATTAAAATAGATTGAGTTAATAAACACAGAGAAAATTAAGTTAAAAAGTAGAAATTTATTAGACTTAAGTCCATAGACTACATTAGTCATATATTTCTAAACTTAAATATACATATACACTATCAATACGACAAATATGAAAAGTATGATAGTATAACTTATAATGATTTTAAACAGGTACAAAGCTAACGTAACCTACCTACTTTTCTTTTTTGTTATACAATTTGAAAATAGAGTTTTCATAAATTGGTCATTGACAAAATAATTTTATTCACAAACATAACTGCACAGTGTATAGGTATAGTTTTTTTTTTGGTTAAATAAAGTAACTAATTACTTTCTGATGGGTGGTGGGGGAAACATAGGAAAAATAAGTACACAAATTAAAGGAAATAGGTACCTATCACAATATAATATAAGTCTTCATCAATTATGTCCATTGTCGATAGTTGAAGTATTTTAATAACAACCACTGAATCTTTTTGGTAATTGCATACTCTTTTTTACAATGAAGATTGTATTTCCTCGTTGTAAATGGGAACGGGTTTGACGACCTGTAAACCAATTATGTACACATTTAATTCAATTTGATAAATAATAATACTATGATCAATTGTTATCAATTTTTACTATAAGCATAAGCTAAATATACAATCAAACATTTAAAACATTTTTAACTGCAAGATAATTTGCAAATTGTTGACGAATTTTGTCGAAATGTGAAGTTTAAATGCTTATGAAAAATGGTGGCTATGTATCTCTTATATTTGTGAGCATATATTACAGAAACTACAATAGGATGACGTCCGTATTGCATTTTCAAACTCTTTGACATAGCAAACAACATTTTATTGAATATAATTTTTAAAAACAAAAGTAATCGAAAAAAATAAAATGTATTATTCGCATAACTAGAGGTCAAAAAGAGTAAAATTGTTTTAAAAATTGTAAGGTGTGTGTAGAAAATGGTAATACGAAAATTCTGCAAAAAAATCATGTATCTATAACGAGGTAGTTTTTTTTTTAGTTACACTTATAAAACAAAATCAATTTTTGTCAAAAATATAATCATTTTTCAATAATTGTCTTTTTGTTTTTCCCGATGTATTTGAAAACAACATTCAATCTTTACCTGTTTAACGTATCCAACTAGATGCACTTTCCCTTTAAGAAAGATACCAATGCCCAAAGTAGTTATGTGTTTCTTTGAGGCTCTCTGCTTTATTAAAATTTAATTCTTGCTCAGCAAAATTGTATTACCTAGAAATTAAAACTTTGTTAAAAATATGTCAGTGCACCACTTGTTTTCTCTCTTTGCACAACCATCAACATGCAAATGTGAGTACAGTAGATCCAGTTTTGTACCGTTAGTCCTAATATATTAGACTGATATGACATAATGTTATAATCAAACTTAAAGGCAAAAATATTTTTTAAGGAATCTTACGGGGAAGCACCTATTATATTAATTGTATTTTATTTTTAAAACAAGTCATGGATATTTTAAGATTGTAACATACAATTATTTATTTATTAATTCATTTTGACTAAACGGGCTGAGCGCTTTCGATACACAATTATATGTCCACGCACACAATTAGATGTCATACGATGTGTCTCGTGAACAGGTAGGTATGTTAGTTAGTAGCTTTAGAATAAAAACCTATTAACAATATTCTCACCTTTAAGTTTCACAATTCGCTCCAATATTATATGGCTTCATCTGAGTCTGTAGAATTATCTTCAAGAAAGTCAACGTCTGAAAAATTGTCAATACACTGGCTCCACTTCTTAGTTCCTTGTATGTGGTAGGTACATAATATATTATTTCAATTTCGAAAACAATAATAAGTATAATCCATTCTATGAACTAAAAACGATAAGCTATTAAGTGACTTTTGGTTTTGACAAACATTTAAAATTGGACACTTGAGTGATATACTTACATAAGTGTGTGTGAATTAGACATTAATCAGTATGTAAGGCTTTTCTGGGCTAATCAAAATCATCAACTGTAAGTCCTCGAAACCCTTTATTCGTCTGTTCATTTTCTGCTAACCCATCGTTGGAGAAACAAAGTTTTCTGAAATTGTCATTTTGTAAAAAATATATAAGTACCTAATTCATAATTTATGTTAAATGTTTTTACCTCTTAGATGCGATTTCCTAGTCGTGCTCAGAGTAGTACCGATGTTGCCGTAAATAACTAAAATTTATTTTACTTCTCTATCCCAGACAAGTGGTTTGGATTATGTTTTGAGACAGCCTCTGACCGTGTTTACTAATTTACTGAGCATTGTTTACAATCACTAATTGAGAAATGATTGCCGCAGATTCTATGCCAGGTAGAAATTGGGATAATCATTTAATTCGAAGATTTTTAGTCTTTATTTCATTGATTTTTTGGAAATCTATATCTGTGAACAAATTAGCAAACTAGACTGACTCCATATTATTAAGAAGTATAAACAGTGCAATTTGAAAATAATACCTACTTACAAATGAAAATTAACGTAATGTGGCGGCGAGGCGATACATTGGTTGTTTTGCTAAAAAGAATACACTTATCCATGGTGATTATGTTCTAAAATTATGTATGAATAGAACTCTGTACCACTGTAGTTCTGTTCAAATTTCATATAATCGCGATTCCCGAGTGATTCAAACTTAACGTCGGCAGACGAAAAAATAAAAATATTACGTTGTTAATTATTTGATAACAATTATTATCATCATAGTTCGTGATAAATAGTGATAAGGTTAGAATCGCGGGCATTAAATTTGATGGAAGTCCGACATTTCGTGAACGATGCAGCTCCACGACCCACGATTTAAGACGTAACACGGGCATTTTATTGTTTCCGTTATATATAGCAAATTTACGTTCTGCGTAATACATTTTTATTATTTGTGTCTGTGTACACGATAAGTATTCGAAATAATGCTTCGCTTTTCATCATTTCCGGTGCGAAAGTGAATCTAGTAGGTGCATAGGGGATATCGTAGTACCTAGTCTCCAAAATCGCCGGGAAAAACAAAAAAAAATATAGGAAAACAAGAATTTTTACGTAAATTCGTTTTTGGTGTAAGTGGTGTTATTCTAAAATAAATTACTGTAGATACAAGCAATTTTCACCGATTGTTTGTATTAGAATTTGAAACCATAACATTTTCAAGATATTTAGATTCATGTCTAGGTATTCATATGCATATGAGATTTTCGATTATTTTAGTTTTTCCTCAATTTATGTCGATAAAAACATTTTCTCTTGGTCCAACAACTTGAAAATGAGCTGTAACTACTGTCGTGCACTAGTATACTAGGAATCGTGTTTTTTAATTTCTTCTTGATTAAAGTAAATTGATTTTATTATTATGGCACACTAAACATATTAAAAACTATAAAATGCCACAACTGGAATAATTGCAAAAAAAACAATAAAAATATGATTTATTTGAAATCGGAATGACATGAAGCTTATTAGATTTCTTTATCTCATATAGAAAAAGTTCAATATTGCAATAGTAATTAATACAAAAATGACTAAAAAAAACACAGAAATATGCAATTAAAATGTTAAAAAAGTCCTTAAAATGAAAAAAGTTAGTTGATTGGTCGTATTATGCGGCCCAAAAGATTCACAGTGTAAATCGTTATCGTCATGAAACTAATTCTGTGCTCACTATTAGCATATCATACCATCAACCAGACTAAATATGTGAAATCATACGAATTCGCGCTTTAATCATATTAAAATAGATTGAGTTAATAAACACAGAGAAAATTAAGTTAAAAAGTAGAAATTTATTAGACTTAAGTCCATAGACTACATTAGTCATATATTTCTAAACTTAAATATACATATACACTATCAATACGACAAATATGAAAAGTATGATAGTATAACTTATAATGATTTTAAACAGGTACAAAGCTAACGTAACCTACCTACTTTTCTTTTTTGTTATACAATTTGAAAATAGAGTTTTCATAAATTGGTCATTGACAAAATAATTTTATTCACAAACATAACTGCACAGTGTATAGGTATAGTTTTTTTTTGGTTAAATAAAGTAACTAATTACTTTCTGATGGGTGGTGGGGGAAACATAGGAAAAATAAGTACACAAATTAAAGGAAATAGGTACCTATCACAATATAATATAAGTCTTCATCAATTATGTCCATTGTCGATAGTTGAAGTATTTTAATAACAACCACTGAATCTTTTTGGTAATTGCATACTCTTTTTTACAATGAAGATTGTATTTCCTCGTTGTAAATGGGAACGGGTTTGACGACCTGTAAACCAATTATGTACACATTTAATTCAATTTGATAAATAATAATACTATGATCAATTGTTATCAATTTTTACTATAAGCATAAGCTAAATATACAATCAAACATTTAAAACATTTTTAACTGCAAGATAATTTGCAAATTGTTGACGAATTTTGTCGAAATGTGAAGTTTTAAATGCTTATGAAAAATGGTGGCTATGTATCTCTTATATTTGTGAGCATATATTACAGAAACTACAATAGGATGACGTCCGTATTGCATTTTCAAACTCTTTGACATAGCAAACAACATTTTATTGAATATAATTTTTAAAAACAAAAGTAATCGAAAAAAATAAAATGTATTATTCGCATAACTAGAGGTCAAAAAGAGTAAAATTGTTTTAAAAATTGTAAGGTGTGTGTAGAAAATGGTAATACGAAAATTCTGCAAAAAATCATGTATCTATAACGAGGTAGTTTTTTTTTTAGTTACACTTATAAAACAAAATCAATTTTTGTCAAAAATATAATCATTTTTCAATAATTGTCTTTTTGTTTTTCCCGATGTATTTGAAAACAACATTCAATCTTTACCTGTTTAACGCATCCAACTAGATGCACTTTCCCTTTAAGAAAGATACCAATGCCCATAGTAGTTATGTGTTTCTTTGAGGCTCTCTGCTTTATTAAAATTTAATTCTTGCTCAGCAAAATTGTATTACCTAGAAATTAAAACTTTGTTAAAAATATGTCAGTGCACCACTTGTTTTCTCTCTTTGCACAACCATCAACATGCAAATGTGAGTACAGTAGATCCAGTTTTGTACCGTTAGTCCTAATATATTAGACTGATATGACATAATGTTATAATCAAACTTAAAGGCAAAAATATTTTTTAAGGAATCTTACGGGGAAGCACCTATTATATTAATTGTATTTTATTTTTAAAACAAGTCATGGATATTTTAAGATTGTAACATACAATTATTTATTTATTAATTCATTTTGACTAAACGGGCTGAGCGCTTTCGATACACAATTATATGTCCACGCACACAATTAGATGTCATACGATGTGTCTCGTGAACAGGTAGGTATGTTAGTTAGTAGCTTTAGAATAAAAACCTATTAACAATATTCTCACCTTTAAGTTTCACAATTCGCTCCAATATTATATGGCTTCATCTGAGTCTGTAGAATTATCTTCAAGAAAGTCAACGTCTGAAAAATTGTCAATACACTGGCTCCACTTCTTAGTTCCTTGTATGTGGTAGGTACATAATATATTATTTCAATTTCGAAAACAATAATAAGTATAATCCATTCTATGAACTAAAAACGATAAGCTATTAAGTGACTTTTGGTTTTGACAAACATTTAAAATTGGACACTTGAGTGATATACTTACATAAGTGTGTGTGAATTAGACATTAATCAGTATGTAAGGCTTTTCTGGGCTAATCAAAATCATCAACTGTAAGTCCTCGAAACCCTTTATTCGTCTGTTCATTTTCTGCTAACCCATCGTTGGAGAAACAAAGTTTTCTGAAATTGTCATTTTGTAAAAAATATATAAGTACCTAATTCATAATTTATGTTAAATGTTTTTTACCTCTTAGATGCGATTTCCTAGTCGTGCTCAGAGTAGTACCGATGTTGCCGTAAATAACTAAAATTAATTTTACTTCTCTATCCCAGACAAGTGGTTTGGATTATGTTTTGAGACAGCCTCTGACCGTGTTTACTAATTTACTGAGCATTGTTTACAATCACTAATTGAGAAATGATTGCCGCAGATTCTATGCCAGGTAGAAATTGGGATAATCATTTAATTCGAAGATTTTTAGTCTTTATTTCATTGATTTTTTGGAAATCTATATCTGTGAACAAATTAGCAAACTAGACTGACTCCATATTATTAAGAAGTATAAACAGTGCAATTTGAAAATAATACCTACTTACAAATGAAAATTAACGTAATGTGGCGGCGAGGCGATACATTGGTTGTTTTGCTAAAAAGAATACACTTATCCATGGTGATTATGTTCTAAAATTATGTATGAATAGAACTCTGTACCACTGTAGTTCTGTTCAAATTTCATATAATCGCGATTCCCGAGTGATTCAAACTTAACGTCGGCAGACGAAAAAATAAAAATATTACGTTGTTAATTATTTGATAACAATTATTATCATCATAGTTCGTGATAAATAGTGATAAGGTTAGAATCGCGGGCATTAAATTTGATGGAAGTCCGACATTTCGTGAACGATGCAGCTCCACGACCCACGATTTAAGACGTAACACGGGCATTTTATTGTTTCCGTTATATATAGCAAATTTACGTTCTGCGTAATACATTTTTATTATTTGTGTCTGTGTACACGATAAGTATTCGAAATAATGCTTCGCTTTTCATCATTTCCGGTGCGAAAGTGAATCTAGTAGGTGCATAGGGGATATCGTAGTACCTAGTCTCCAAAATCGCCGGGAAAAAACAAAAAAAAATATAGGAAAACAAGAATTTTTACGTAAATTCGTTTTTGGTGTAATAGTGGTGTTATTCTAAAATAAATTACTGTAGATACAAGCAATTTTCACCGATTGTTTGTATTAGAATTTGAAACCATAACATTTTCAAGATATTTAGATTCATGTCTAGGTATTCATATGCATATGAGATTTTCGATTATTTTAGTTTTTCCTCAATTTATGTCGATAAAAACATTTTCTCTTGGTCCAACAACTTGAAAATGAGCTGTAACTACTGTCGTGCACTAGTATACTAGGAATCGTGTTTTTTAATTTCTTCTTGATTAAAGTAAATTGATTTTATTATTATGGCACACTAAACATATTAAAAACTATAAAATGCCACAACTGGAATAATTGCAAAAAAACAATAAAAATATGATTTATTTGAAATCGGAATGACATGAAGCTTATTAGATTTCTTTATCTCATATAGAAAAAGTTCAATATTGCAATAGTAATTAATACAAAAATGACTAAAAAAAACACAGAAATATGCAATTAAAATGTTAAAAAAGTCCTTAAAATGAAAAAAGTTAGTTGATTGGTCGTATTATGCGGCCCAAAAGATTCACAGTGTAAATCGTTATCGTCATGAAACTAATTCTGTGCTCACTATTAGCATATCATACCATCAACCAGACTAAATATGTGAAATCATACGAATTCGCGCTTTAATCATATTAAAATAGATTGAGTTAATAAACACAGAGAAAATTAAGTTAAAAAGTAGAAATTTATTAGACTTAAGTCCATAGACTACATTAGTCATATATTTCTAACTTAAATATACATATACACTATCAATACGACAAATATGAAAAGTATGATAGTATAACTTATAATGATTTTAAACAGGTACAAAGCTAACGTAACCTACCTACTTTTCTTTTTTGTTATACAATTTGAAAATAGAGTTTTCATAAATTGGTCATTGACAAAATAATTTTATTCACAAACATAACTGCACAGTGTATAGGTATAGTTTTTTTTTGGTTAAATAAAGTAACTAATTACTTTCTGATGGGTGGTGGGGGAAACATAGGAAAAATAAGTACACAAATTAAAGGAAATAGGTACCTATCACAATATAATATAAGTCTTCATCAATTATGTCCATTGTCGATAGTTGAAGTATTTTAATAACAACCACTGAATCTTTTTGGTAATTGCATACTCTTTTTTACAATGAAGATTGTATTTCCTCGTTGTAAATGGGAACGGGTTTGACGACCTGTAAACCAATTATGTACACATTTAATTCAATTTGATAAATAATAATACTATGATCAATTGTTATCAATTTTTACTATAAGCATAAGCTAAATATACAATCAAACATTTAAAACATTTTTAACTGCAAGATAATTTGCAAATTGTTGACGAATTTTGTCGAAATGTGAAGTTTAAATGCTTATGAAAAATGGTGGCTATGTATCTCTTATATTTGTGAGCATATATTACAGAAACTACAATAGGATGACGTCCGTATTGCATTTTCAAACTCTTTGACATACCAAACAACATTTTATTGAATATAATTTTTAAAAACAAAAGTAATCGAAAAAAATAAAATGTATTATTCGCATAACTAGAGGTCAAAAAGAGTAAAATTGTTTTAAAAATTGTAAGGTGTGTGTAGAAAATGGTAATACGAAAATTCTGCAAAAAATCATGTATCTATAACGAGGTAGTTTTTTTTTTAGTTACACTTATAAAACAAAATCAATTTTTGTCAAAAATATAATCATTTTTCAATAATTGTCTTTTTGTTTTTCCCGATGTATTTGAAAACAACATTCAATCTTTACCTGTTTAACGCATCCAACTAGATGCACTTTCCCTTTAAGAAAGATACCAATGCCCATAGTAGTTATGTGTTTCTTTGAGGCTCTCTGCTTTATTAAAATTTAATTCTTGCTCAGCAAAATTGTATTACCTAGAAATTAAAACTTTGTTAAAAATATGTCAGTGCACCACTTGGTTTTCTCTCTTTGCACAACCATCAACATGCAAATGTGAGTACAGTAGATCCAGTTTTGTACCGTTAGTCCTAATATATTAGACTGATATGACATAATGTTATAATCAAACTTAAAGGCAAAAATATTTTTTAAGGAATCTTACGGGGAAGCACCTATTATATTAATTGTATTTTATTTTTAAAACAAGTCATGGATATTTTAAGATTGTAACATACAATTATTTATTTATTAATTCATTTTGACTAAACGGGCTGAGCGCTTTCGATACACAATTATATGTCCACGCACACAATTAGATGTCATACAATGTGTCTCGTGAACAGGTAGGTATGTTAGTTAGTAGCTTTAGAATAAAAACCTATTAACAATATTCTCACCTTTAAGTTTCACAATTCGCTCCAATATTATATGGCTTCATCTGAGTCTGTAGAATTATCTTCAAGAAAGTCAACGTCTGAAAAATTGTCAATACACTGGCTCCACTTCTTAGTTCCTTGTATGTGGTAGGTACATAATATATTATTTCAATTTCGAAAACAATAATAAGTATAATCCATTTCTATGAACTAAAAACGATAAGCTATTAAGTGACTTTTGGTTTTGACAAACATTTAAAATTGGACACTTGAGTGATATACTTACATAAGTGTGTGTGAATTAGACATTAATCAGTATGTAAGGCTTTTCTGGGCTAATCAAAATCATCAACTGTAAGTCCTCGAAACCCTTTATTCGTCTGTTCATTTTCTGCTAACCCATCGTTGGAGAAACAAAGTTTTCTGAAATTGTCATTTTGTAAAAAATATATAAGTACCTAATTCATAATTTATGTTAAATGTTTTTACCTCTTAGATGCGATTTCCTAGTCGTGCTCAGAGTAGTACCGATGTTGCCGTAAATAACTAAAATTTATTTTACTTCTCTATCCCAGACAAGTGGTTTGGATTATGTTTTGAGACAGCCTCTGACCGTGTTTACTAATTTACTGAGCATTGTTTACAATCACTAATTGAGAAATGATTGCCGCAGATTCTATGCCAGGTAGAAATTGGGGATAATCATTTAATTCGAAGATTTTTAGTCTTTATTTCATTGATTTTTTGGAAATCTATATCTGTGAACAAATTAGCAAACTAGACTGACTCCATATTATTAAGAAGTATAAACAGTGCAATTTGAAAATAATACCTACTTACAAATGAAAATTAACGTAATGTGGCGGCGAGGCGATACATTGGTTGTTTTGCTAAAAAGAATACACTTATCCATGGTGATTATGTTCTAAAATTATGTATGAATAGAACTCTGTACCACTGTAGTTCTGTTCAAATTTCATATAATCGCGATTCCCGAGTGATTCAAACTTAACGTCGGCAGACGAAAAAAATAAAAATATTACGTTGTTAATTATTTGATAACAATTATTATCATCATAGTTCGTGATAAATAGTGATAAGGTTAGAATCGCGGGCATTAAATTTGATGGAAGTCCGACATTTCGTGAACGATGCAGCTCCACGACCCACGATTTAAGACGTAACACGGGCATTTTATTGTTTCCGTTATATATAGCAAATTTACGTTCTGCGTAATACATTTTA